>NC_091376.1:18259912-18337365 GCF_038502225.1 Cherax quadricarinatus
CAGTACCATACCGTTCAAACACATTCCGTAAATCGCATTCGTCCGCCTCAAACGGAACGTTGCGCACTTTCACCCAGGTGTAATAGCGAGAGACATCTCGCAGACGAACAGTAACACCAGGGTTGACGGTTTTCAGCACATCCTGGTACTTAGCCGCCATGTTTTTATAAGTGGCGCCTTGTCTGAACTTGACGAACAATCTTGAATTGCCATTTAAAGCCACTCCATAAAGATCTTCATTAGCAATCCAATACGTGTCTCTGAGGATCGCTGTCAACAGTAGATGAGTATTCTGACTATTAAGGAAGCCAGTCACTAGGTCCAGGCAGACAGTGTTGACGCACCTGCGTCCTCCCTCCGCCATCGTGAGTAGACTGGAGAAAACTGCACAGAGACTAGACTAATCAGGAGCCACCGCGCAGCCTGTCCGCACGGCCCAAGAGCGATGCAGACAATATGAGGAGAGTGCAATGGGTAGGGGACTTAAGCAGGGGTGTCCCAAGTCAAACATTGTTTGCATACATTCAGGACCCCTTGTATAGAATGGTTGAAAGTAGTGTATGTAATAAGAGTGGGGGTGGGGTGGAGGTAGGGAACGTATGGCCTGGATTAATAGGATATGGAGAAGATACAACTTTCCTGGTTCGGAAAGGGATGTCGCTGGGGGTTTTGGATGATGTGCAATTGTTTGGACGTGCAACAGGAATGCAGGTAAATAGTGACAAGTCAGTGGTCATGGGGTTGGGAGACTGGGTAGGGGGGAGGGAGATGTAACGTTTTGAGGAAGCAGTGTCTTTAAAAATTTGTTGTATCATCTATAGGGATGACCTGGACATGGCACGAGAGGAAAACTCGAATCGGTTGTTGGAAAGGATCCTGGGGTGTCTGGGTGCATTGAGACCTCATCATCTGACCCTCGTGCAAAGAGTGATTGTCATAAATGTATTATTGTATAGTAAAGTTTGGCATGTAGCAGCCGTGTTCCCAATAACATGGACGGCGATTTAGGGGGTTATGAGACGGGTGTTTAAATTTTTGTGGGGTTCAAGTTGTGATTGGTTAAGGAGAGAGACTGTAATGTTACCTGTGCATTAGGGTGGGTTGGGGTTGATGGACCTGAGAAGTAGGGTTAAATGTATGTTTCTTAAATGGGAAGTTATACATGAGGGCGTGAGGGCGGGGCAGCTGAATAAAGTACATAAGAGGTTGGGAAAGTTGTATGGGGGAGTGGAGTTGAGAGAATGTGAAATCGTCTTGCTGGCTTTGATGTTGGTTAGAGAACCAAGGAAAATTCGAATAGGGATTTTGTGTAGGCTGCTTGCAGGGAGGATCTTTGCCTTAGTAGATGGGTTGTTCCCCATGTATGCGTGGGGGAGTATTTGGTACAGGTTTAGTAAGATGAATTATTATTATTATAATCAAGGGGGAAGCGCTAAACCCGGAGGATTATACAGCTTAGTAAGATGAAGTTAAATCCTAGGGTGCATGAGGTAACATATCGTTTTCTGCACGCCATCCTACCGTTGGAAGAGGTAATAAGAACCAGAAGGGTAGTAGTGGGCGGGAGGTGTGAAATCTGTGGTGGGGATGAGACGGCGTTCCATGCAGTATATTTTTGTGAGGGGTTGGAGGGGGTCCGGTGTTGGTTAAGTTGGGTGGTATAGAGGGTGAGGGGCCGTGGGGTGTCGGTTCTGCGTGAATTAAAAGCCTAGATGTGGGAGGGTTAGACGAGGGTGTCATAAGAGCTTTGGATTATATCATGGTGGATTATACATATATATCGTGGGTGATGAGGGGGGGAGGGGTTTGTGAGGTGCGGCGGCGGGCACATGCGATAACGTTTTATCATACGATGTGTCGTAACAAGGAACTGTATGGGAGGAGGTGGACGCAGGATTTCTTGGAATGATATAGAATGCTAACGTTAGGGATTCTCGTGAATCTGTTAATTGGGATGAGTGAGTAAAGGGTACGGGTTTTAGGGGTTACATATGTAGAGAGGGAAGAAGGGGGTCACAGTGGGGTCGCCTCCTGGGGGGTGTGAGAGTGACATGAATGTGGGTATAGAAGGTGTAGCAGTGTGTCATAGGTGCATGTACCATGAAACCTTGTGGTTGTCATGCCAGGTATGCACGTGGAGCTTGAGGGCTCGTCATGGCCATCTTAATATACTAAGTGTGATTGGTGTTATGAATGTAGGTGTAAGATCTTGCAGGAGTATTTGGGTTTATGTAGACTGTGGGTACACAGCCTTTGTGTGACATGCTTCATGTGTGTGGCATGCAAAGAGTACGTAACCTTTATTCGGTGCATGTACACACCCTCATTTACAGGCTATCTCCCCAAACCAGCGAAACAGGTGACTGAGGGTTGACGATGGGGCTACGTCGTTCAACCAGTACCCAGGTTCTAGCCAATGAGAAGATGGTTATGGCAATCGCAGAGGTTATGTGGGTACCACTCTCCTGTCTGCCCTTGTCATTCCCATTCTAGAGCTGGTTGAAGCACGGTCTGCTCTCTTGAGGCTTCTATTCTGTTTTGCTTACCGTGAAGTGCACTAATACCTATTGCCGTACATAGTGTATATAGTGTACATACTTCTGTTCTAAATTGGTGAAGGATAATATAAGTCAAAAGTTTTCTGCTGTGTTTATTTTGCACCCTTTACACCCAGGATAACAGACCATTTGGACTCCTGGGTTGTAATAATGTGCGATATGTTTATCGTGTTTCGAGGTGTTAATTCGTTATTTACGAAGTGTGTTATGGCTGTTTATGTTAAGATATACTCCTTTATTGTTTGTTTGGTATACTGTGCATTTCTTTCACGCATTGCCCTGACAAAGGGAGTTTGTATTAATTGTACTGCACTTTGTTTTTGCATTATATAATGTGCTCGTCTTGTAGATGAGGGAGGAATGCTTATGACTTTCATTATTTTGTAATGACTCGATAGGATAGTGAGGCACGTATGTATGTTATAGAGAATTTCCCCTATTTGGGATTAGTTGGGGAAGAGTATGTACTTGTTGTAATGAGATTATGATGTAGGTCATTTTGTTTATTGACTAATGTGAAAGTTGTGATTAACTGATATATTTTCTCGTGAATATTCTTTTTATTGTATTGAACATTTGTCATATGTCACATTAACATTATGTAACTATATATACCTGAAAGGCTTGGATTCAATGGATGTTTATATAATTCATTATTTGTCCCAGGTGCTGAGGTCACCTGTAAGTTGTCTTGCTAGATTGCTGTGAAATAGGGTTTAGATTAACCTTTCTTCTTAATGTTGCGTCTGTTATGCGATATGTTTATCGCGTTTTGAGGTGTTATTTTGTTGTTATTTATGAAATGTGTTATGGCTGTTCATGTTAGGATATACTCCTTTGTTTGTTTGATATACTGTGCTTTTCTTTCACACATTGCCCTGACAAAGGGAGTGTGTTTCTTTTGACATTATATAATGTGCTCATCCTGGGGAAGAGGGCGGAAAGCTTAAGACTTTCATTGTTTTGCAATGACCCGTTAAGGTTTGTAGTGAGGTACGTATGTATTGTTTTAGGAAATTTCCTGTATCAGAGGTTAGTTGGGGACGAGTATTTACTTGTTTTAATGAGATTATGATGTAGGTTATTTCGTTTATTGACTAATGTGAAGGTTGTGATTAATTGATATATTTTCTCGCGAATATTCTTTCTATTGTATTGAGCCTTTGTCATATGTCAGCTTAATATTATGTAAGCTATATATACCTAAAAGGTTTTCGATTCATTGGATGTTTATATAACACATTATCTGACCCTGTTACAAAGGTCACGTGTAAATTTCGTCCTTGTTAGGTTTCTTGTAAATAGGGTTCAGATTACCCATTCTTCTTAATGTTACGTATATTATACAGCAATATTTGTGAGTGTATATGTGCAACCCCTGTGTGTCAGTTAATTTGTGTCGTGTTTATTTTGTCAGTGTACGTTCTGTTGGACTGAGATCCATAATGTATTTTGAACGTGTCCTTTAATTATAATAATTTTGAACGTGTCCTTCAGTTATGAAAAAAAAATTAAACGTGTCCTTCATTTGCAATAATAATTTTGAACGTGCCTTTCAGTTACAATAATAATTTTTATCGTCTTTTATTTATATTAATTATTATTCTGAACGTGTCCTTGAATTACAATAATAATTTTAAATGTGTCATTCAGTTATAATAATTCTGAACGTGTACTTCAACTTTACCATAGTCATGCATCGACACCATGCACAGCCCTTCCAGGGTAGGGTAGGTGCCTGAGCCCGAGCTTCCAGCTCACAAGACTGTCATTCCCGTTAGCTCCCTTGGGTCGGGGATGACAGACCAGAGAGGCCTAGCTTGTGGCTAGGCCTGGGGACAGTTGTTCCCAAAGATGAGGGAGTACTTGTGCCTCCTCCCATGGGGGACTTAGGTCTCAGACACTCCCAAGACAGGGAGACAAGGCCGGGCCACCACTTGGAAAAGACCAGGGCCGGGAGAATACCGGCGAATGTTTAATAATAATACATAGTCATGTAGCAGGAAATTCATCAGATTATTATAAAGGACAGACCCACGGAGATATCAAATAAAACATTTCAAAAAGAATTCACTGTAGGTTAATGGACCGAGTTGTATATCTGGTG
The DNA here is from genome assembly GCF_038502225.1 of Cherax quadricarinatus. Classification (NCBI taxonomy): domain Eukaryota; kingdom Metazoa; phylum Arthropoda; class Malacostraca; order Decapoda; family Parastacidae; genus Cherax; species Cherax quadricarinatus. The sequence continues at coordinate 18,264,578 of NC_091376.1, forward strand.
AACATAACTGACCTGAGACAGTTATTGCTGCCATTTAACTGAAGGTTCCCAAGTTAGCCACAGATACTGTTAGACTTTCATTTATAACTAAGTTATGTAACTTAATATATTAGTATTCAAATTTATGAACAGATTAGTCATTAATCATCAGTTTCTTCATCCACTGAAATATTAGGTAATCATAACTCAAGAAAATATCTACTTGGAAGAAATAATGAGGTTATATAGAGGTAATACCAGAACTATCAGTAGACTTTACTATATGAGTCTAGAGACAGTCTGAAATTTTTATTTGTAATAAGAAAATGTTTATAAATTAATCAATAAAAGTTTTTCATGAATAAATGTAAACCATTACATGATTATTACACAATAATTATTTTGATTGTTGAGAAATTATAATTTAGTTAAAACTATAAGTATAATTAAAAAATAAACTAGGAACAGTTAAATCAGCACGAGGGGTGCATGTATATCAAAGATACACTGAAAACAGCAAAAAAATAAATAAACTTGTTATGCGATCAACTCCTTCCTCCTACTAGAGAGGTATTTCTAATCATATTTCTTCTTCATCTTTCTGTCTCTGCCGAAGATTTTAGCAGTGATGATTCTGACGATGCGACGTAAAATGAATAGAAGGACAATCATAGCCAGGTGGAAGAGGAAGATCACGTCCAGCATGAGGAACTCCACCCAGGAGAGCTGTGCCGCTGGTGACCTCAGCTGAGGTGCACCTTTGTGACGGATGACGTACTCCGTCCAGAACACTGCCAGCTCCGTGGGTGGTACAGGTTGATCCCGCAGCTGCTCCGACATCTTCAGCATATTTTCCTTATACCTGCGAGAAAATCTAAAAGATTACCCATGCAAGATATAAATAAAATGAAAAAGTTGCAGAAATATTAAGTGATTAGTTATGAAAAGAAAGGACAGGGGTTCAAATGTTCGAATTTAAGACTGATGAGGTTTAGAATTAAAATGTCATATTGTATGAGTGGGACTTGGTGGATGAAAGTGCGCAAGTGACGACAAAAAAAGTCACCATAATTTTTCAAGCTTCCTCACTAATGAAGAGACATTTTGCTACTGTAAGATGTATCAGGCTTGTTTAATGAGATTGCATGTAATCCAGATGAGTGGAGAATTGCATGTAATCCAGATGAGTGGAGACTCTTCATTGACTAGAAGCCTAAAACCTGTACTTCTGCACAATGGGAACAAGTATCCATTTCTTCCCTTGGATCATTCAGTGCATCTTAAGGAGGACTACAACAGTATCAAACTCCTACTGGAAGCTTTCCTCTTCAAGGGGGGCTCCTTGGCGTGGTGAAGGGGCTCTTGGTCTGAGGAATTAGACCTGCCGGTCTCCTTCCTTAGACCGAACCTAATTACCCCCCAATCCCCTCTTCCCAATCCCATCCTCCCCATCCTCCCCTTTTCCCTTTCCTCCTCCCCACCCCTTCCCTTTTGCCCTTCCTCTTTTTGGCCTTTGGGGTTTTTCCCACAGGCACGCTAGTTCCTAGGTAAGGGAAAGGGTACCGGGGTCCATCCCATTCCGTTGAGGTTCTTGGCGGTGGCGAAGTTTGTCGTGGAATCTGGATCACCTGGGGATGTCCCGATTCCTCTCCGGTATCCCAGAGAGTGGCTTTGGGTGTCTTTCGGGCGACGGGTGTATCTCTGGAAGCTACCTTTCTGATTCCGGGGGTGATGGCCGAAGGAGGTATGCTTTGTGGCGGATATCTGGCCACCCTCTCTTTTGTCCACCGAGGTAGCTCGGCAGATGTGAGGTCGCTATCCCAGATTGCTGGTTTACTGGCATGATGGGTAGGGTATGGCACGGGTTCCATGCTGCATCTGTGCTACTTGCGATGCTGAGGTCCTCTTGGGTGTGGAGGGAGATTTCTGGCCCTTTCATTCCTCCTAGGAACTATCCCTCCCCGGTCTCCCATTTTTTTATTCTTTTTTTTTATTTTCTTTTCTTCTTTCTTTTTTTTCTTAAAAACAAAAAAAAAGAAGTAACCTAACCATGGAGAACCCAATCCATGAACCTGGTACCCCCGGGCCCCTTCTTGATACCGCACCCCGTTCTGACCCCACCTCGTCTTTGGACCACTCTTCGGACACTCCTCATGCCTCTGTACCTCTTGCCGGTGCTGTTTCCTCACCCGCTTCAGGTACTGAGGTCTCGACTGACTCCTTTGATTTATCTGACCTCCGCTCTCCTTTGACTATGCTTCTGGCCTCTCCCTCTATGGTGCGGCAATTTTCAAATCGCTGGCCCATTCCACGTCGGACCAACTCTGGTCCCACGTCTAAACGCCAACGACAATTACTTGCTGATTCTACTTCTCCACCTTCTCGTTCTTCTCAGAAAAGATCGACACGTCCTACACTCCCTTTCCATGCTCAGTTTCAGACTGCACAATAGACTAAATTCTTCACTTTACTACCGACTTCCTCTACCACCTATCATTCCGACCACAGTATTGGCAAGGCACTCCTACGCCATGTTGGTAAAGATATTTCTTTTCATGCTCTTAAGAGCAGTACATGCATCATCATGGTACAGAATGCTACCCAAGCTCATGATCTTCCTCTTCTTTCCCATATAGATACTGTTCCTGTCACTACTGAAAAACATCATTCCCTCAATTCTTGTAGTGGTACCGTCATTCTACCCCATACCATAGTTCAACAAAATTTCCAGACATGTGGCAATGACATTCTTGAACAGCTGGAACTCCAAGATCTCCCAGTCCTCAAGGTAGACACTTATGTTCTTCCTGCCCACAGGCGGAGACGATACCCTAGCAATGTGGCTCGTTTAACTTTTGACAGCCGTGAACTCCCATCCTCAGTTTATGTAGCAGGACATCGGTTACAAGTTCGAAAGGTGAACCCTACACCGCAACAGTGTAGAAATTGCTGGCGATTTGGCCATCCAGCGAAATATTGCAGATCCATAGCTGAATGCCCAGTCTGTGGTGCCGATGACCATTCTAATACATCTTGCAATCGACCTCCCTCTTGCCTTAATTGTCATGAGGCTCACCCTTCGTACTCTCACCGTTGCCAAGTCTACTTAAATGAGCGGGAAATCCGTTACCTCAAAGAGGCAGAAGGTCTCCCTTATGCCATGGCAGTTTCTCATCTCCACCTCCAAGGGAGACTACCTCGTGTTTCTTATTCTCGTGTTTCAAAACGTCCCCCCACTTCTGGGGTCCCATCTTCTGCAACCTCCTCTGTGGTTACCTCTCCCATAGTCACTCCTGTATCTAATTCTTTTGCTGTCCTAGGCTCAGACGTCCCTACTACAATGCCTCAGTCTGTTCTCACTTCTTCGTGTTCTCCCTCACAAGCCTCAGTATCGACGAGACCTCGTACGACACCTCCCAATCGTCCCTCTACTTCTCAGAAGTCATAAAAAGGTCCTTTAACCCCTCCTTCCCTTCTTCCACCTCCTCATTTTACCTTCCCTGTCTCTGTACCGCTTTCTTCCCCTCTCACTGGCTCTGTTACAAGTGTAGAGGTTCATCCTCCTCCTCGTACTATACCTACCTCCCCTGTTCCCTCCCAAGTTTCTTCTTCTGCCACCTCCCAGGTTTCTGCTTCTTCTGTCCCCTTCCACGCTTCTTCTCCAGTTCCCTCCACCCTTTCGCCCCCCCCTACCTTGGTACAGTCCATTACAGTTCCAATCTTTACTCATCCTCCACCTACCATCTCCAATATTGTCTCCCATACGACGTCTCTGAATTCCAAAACACTTGAAGCAATCTCTGAATATATTGCAGAGACCATACCATCAATGGGCACTGATCCACCCTCTGTTCCTTTTCTCTCCTCTCCTCCGTCTGTGCAAGTCCTTCCTTCACAGCACACCATTCCTTCGCTGCTTGAACGTTTTCCGCTGCCTCTGCATGTGGACTTTTCTAACCCCTCTAGTCCGTAGGAACCCTTACCTGCAGATTTCAAGTATCTTTATCACTGCCAATCATGGCCTTTTTACAGTGGAATATACACGGCCTCAGGGGTAATCAGGGTGAGCTTCAGATGTTACTCTCCCAGTTTTCCCCTGTTGGTGTTTGCTTACAGGAACCAAAATTACACTCTGCTGTTATCTCTCCCATCTCAGGCTATAATTTATTGTATTCTTCAGATCCTTTTCCTGATGGGACCTTTAATGAAAGTGCCCTTCTTCTACGCACTGATATTCGGTACCATCAGCTATTTGTTCGTACTTCACTGCATTACACAGCAGCCCGTATCCACTTGCATAGGTGGAATACGCTCTGTTCTTTATATCTCTCTCCTTCTCGGGCATTATCTATTCCGGATATTGCCTTTCTTGTTTCGTCATTACCGCCACCGATTCTGTTACTTGGCGATTTTAATGCCCATCATTTCCTCGGGGGGGGGGGGGTCTCACTGCGATTCCCATGGCATTCAGTTAGAGGCTTTTCTTGCCACCCACCCCCTCCATGTTTTAAATACAGGTACTCACACCCATTTTGATCCTCGTACTCACACACTCTCTTGCATCGATCTCTCAGTCTGCTCTTCCTCCACCGCATTAGACTTCACGTGGTCTGTTCTCCCGGATTTACATGACAGTGACCATTTCCCAATCATTCTTACTTCCCCTTCATATTCACCACCTCTTCGTATCCCACGCTGGCAATTTGATCAGGCAAATTGGAACCTTTACTCACAACTAACTGTTTTCAGTGAGGTTCCTTCTTTGCCCTCCATTGATGAGCTTTTACACCTCTTCTCGTCCTCCGTTTTAACCGCAGCCTCTCATTCTATACCCCAAACTTCGGGCAGGCATTCTCAGAAATGTGTGCCCTGGTGGTCTCCTGCTTGTGCTCGTGAAGTACGTTTGAAACGCGCTGCATGGGGCAGGTACCATTGCAATAGAACCACGGAGAGACTTCTTGATTTTAAGAAGAAGCGTGCGATCGCTCGCCGTGTCATCCGTGACGCTAAACGCACTTGCTGGCGAGATTATGTCTCCACCATCACCTCTGCTTCCTCTATGAGTGCAGTCTGGAAAAAAGTACGAAAACTGAGTGGTAAATATTCTCCTGACCCGGCTCCTGTTCTGCGGGTTGCCGGTGTTGATATAGCTAACCAACTAGAAGTTGCCAATGAAATTGGCAATCATCTGGTCCGTATTTCTCAGGGGCTCCATCTGTGCCCCTCGTTTCTTTCCTCAAAGTCTTCCAAAAAGTTAGCACCCTTGGACTTTTCTTCTCTCAGAGAAGAACAGTATAATGTGCCTTTTACACTTCAAGAACTGGAAGCAACACTCTCAGCTTGCCGATCATCGGCAGCTGGGCCTGACGACATTCATATTCGTATGCTAAAACATTTACATCAGTCAGCCCTTGCAGTCTTATTATGCCTTTTCAATCTTATTTGGTCACAAGGAGTTCTTCCACAGCTGTGGAAATCTGCCATTGTTCTCCCTTTCCGCAAACCAGGCACTACAGGACATGAAGCCTCCCACTATCGTCCCATTGCTCTTACCAGTGCAGTTTGCAAAGTGATGGAACGCCTTGTAAATAGACGTTTAGTGTGGTATTTGGAGACACACAACAGTCTCTCCACTCGTCAATATGGCTTTCGTAAGGGACGTTCTACCATAGACTCCTTATTACGCTTGGATACATATGTTCATAATGCCTTTGCGAATAACCACTCAGTTATTGCCATATTTTTTGACCTTGAGAAGGCATATGACACAACTTGGAGGTATAATATTTTGGCCCAAGCCCACTCCTTAGGCCTTCGAGGCAATCTACCATCCTTCCTTAAGAACTTTTTAAATGATAGACATTTCCGTGTTCAGGTTAATAATGTGCTCTCCCCGGACTTTATCCAAGCTGAAGGTGTCCCTCAGGGATGTGTTCTGAGCACAACACTTTTTCTCCTTGCTATTAATGATTTGGCCTCTAGTCTTCCATCAAATATTTGGTCATCACTATGTTGATGACTTCTCTATAGCCTGTGCAGGCGCTGACTGTCACCTCATTACAGTTTCTCTCCAGCATGCGGTCGACCGTGTTTCCAATTGGGCCACCACACATGGGTTTAAATTTTCCAGCACTAAAACCCACCAAATTACTTTCACTAGACGCTCTGTCATCTCCGATCATCCTTTGTACCTCTATGGCTCCCGTATCCCTGAACGTGATACAGTCAAGTTTCTGGGCCTCCTCTTTGACCGTAGGCTATCCTGGAAACCTCACATTACCTCTCTGAAGGCAACTTGTCACAGCCGGCTGAACCTTCTTAAAACCCTTGCTCATCTTTCATGGGGAGTTGATCGTCGAACTCTCCTTCGCCTATATTCCACCCTCATTTTATCGAAACTTGATTATGGTGACCAGATCGATTCAGCGGCATCTCCTGCTACTCTCTCTAGCCTTGACCCCATTCATCACCAAGGATTACGTTTATGCCTTGGTGCTTTTCGCTCTTCCCCTGTTGAGAGCCTCTATGCAGAAGCGAACGTTCCATCCTTATCCGATCACCGTGATGCCCATTGCCTTCGCTACTATGTACGCTCTCATGATCTCCGCAATCCTTCCATTTATAGAATGGTCACTGATATTATTAGACATTCTTTATTTGTTCGCCGCCCCTGTTTGCTCCGTCCCTTCTCTCTTCACCTCCATTCGCTCTTGTCTTCTCTTCAATTACCACCTTTCTATGTTCATGTAGCATCTCACTTTTCCCTACCCCCCTGGGAAGTTCCAGCTGTTCGAGTATGTTCTTTCTCTCTCCCTTGCTCGAAAGCCCAACTGTCTACGGTCGCTTCCCGCTCTTTTTTTCTTGACCACTTCCACTCTCATTCTCATGCCATTGCTGTGTACACAGATGGCTCTAAGTCTTCTGACGGCGTAGGATTCGCAGCAGTGTTTCCGGACAGTGTCGTACGAGGGCATTTACTATCTTCGGCTAGTATTTTTACTGCTGAATTGTATGCCATCCTTGCAGCACTTATCCGTATTGCATCTATGCCTTTGTCATCATTTGTGGTTGTCTCAGACTCCCTTAGCGCTTTACAGACTATACAGAAATTTTATACACCTCACCCCTTGGTCCTCCGTATCCAACTTTGGCTACGCCACATCTTTACCAAGCATAAAGATATTGTTTTTTGTTGGGTCCCTGGTCATGTTGACGTACAGGGCAATGAACAGGCAGACACTGCTGCGCGGTCAGCAGTACATGACCTACCAGTTTCATATAGAGGTATTCCATTTACGGACTATTTTGCTGCAATATCTTCCCACCTTCACACCCGTTGGCAACAACGTTGGTCTACTATGCTCGGTAACAAACTTCAATCTTTTAAACCGAGTATAGGTTACTGGCCGTCTTCTTATCACCAGTGTCGAGGTTGGGAGACTACTCTCTCCCGTCTTCGCATTGGCCATACTCGTCTTACTCATGGATATCTCATGGAGAGGCGCCCTGCTCCTCTCTGTGAGAATTGCCAGGCTCCATTATCAGTCAACCACATTCTGTTGGACTGCCCACTTTATCAACGAGCACGCAGAATTTACCTCCGTCGTCGTCTTCGCTCTGCTGCTCTCTCTTTACCTTCCATTCTCACTGATGGACCCACCTTTCATCCGGACTCTCTCATTGACTTTTTGACAACAACTGACTTACTTCACAAATTCTGATACCTTCAGCCCTTCCTACCTCAATCTCTTGCTACCCTCTACCCCCATACTATCCCCTGCCCCACTGTTTTCTGTAACCTACTGATCATCCCTCCTCCCTGCTGCCGCCCAATACCCTCGCTTCCTTCCCTACCCTGCAGCGCTGTATAGCCATTGTGGCTTATCGCTTCTTTTTTATAATAATAATAATAATAATAATAATACTGGAAGCTTTGAACTATGATAAATATGGCTGGGAGGCTATTGGAGACTTCAAAATTGTGGCATTTTTGATGGGACTCCAAAGAGGTTTCACCAAGTTTCCCTGTTATCTGTCATTGGGATAGTAGAGAGAGAGCAGCACGTTACCAGAGGAAGAATTGGCCTTAAAGGACTGAGTTCTCACTATCAAACGTAAACCATTGGTGAATATACAAAAGGTTCTGTTCCCGCCATTACACCTCAAACTAGGGTTAATGAAACAGTTTGTTTCAGCTCTTGACAAAGAGTCTGCAGCTTTCAAGTATCTTCAAGACTTCTTTCCCAAACTATAAGAGGCAAAAATGAAGGCTGGCGTCTTCACTGCACCACAAGTCATGAAAATCATGAAGTGATCAGAATTTTCAAAGAAGCTCACAGAGAAGGAAAAGGAAACCTGGGAGAGTTTTGTTGCTGTAGCACAGGGCTTTCTGAGCAACAAGGCTGACAGTTATGTGGAACTTGTTGAGACCTTGGTAAAGAGCTATTTACAGATGGGCTGTAGGATGTCCCTTAAGATGCATATCCTTGATGCTCAACTTGACAATTTTAAGGAGAATATGGGAACATACTCAGAAGAGCAAGAGGATCGCTTCCACCAAAATATAATGGACTTTGAACAGAGATATCAGGGATTTTATAAGGAAAACATGATGGGAGACTACGTTTGGGGGCTTAAACGGGAAAGTGATTTATTGCATGCTCCCAAATCTAGAAAAACTACTCATTTTTCACCTTTTAAATGTGTTTCAGAAAGTTTAAAATAAAATTTGAGTAAATTTATTTTTTTTATGTAAATTTTATTTATTTTATTATATGTTTTTGTTTTGCATCCAAAACTAGAAAAAAAATATTGAAATTTAGCTGCTTTTTGTCAAACATTCAACCTGTAATCCATAAAAACATTCACTGCCTGGATGAGGTAGAGTGCGGTCGTGCTTTGCGCCCCTCTCCTGTTTTCCCAGACGAGCTACTCAGACATAGCAACAACATGGCGCTGAGTGTATGGCGTAGAGTGAATACTGTCGGCGTTGAGCTGCTTCGTGGGGTGATTTCCCCCTCTACGACACAAGTGTTGCTACCAACGATCATACGAAAGACGTACAGAATACAAGATGACGAGGTATATGGTGTAGCCCTGAATGGGGCCTGTAGGATCTTTGTTAAGTTAAATTCGACGGCTGTGTATGAGTCGCTGGTGACGAAATTCCAGCATGTGAGCCTGGATGCAACCCCGGCTGTAAGAGTGCGTCTCATAGACGTCTCTCGCCATTATACATGGGTGAAGTTGCGCAACATCCCCTTCGAGGCTGACGAGGCTGACATAAGGAACGTGTTGGAGGCTTTTGGTACCGTGCATCTGGCAACCCAAGGCAAGTGGGCGGTAGGTGCATACGTGGGACGTCCGGAGAGTACTTTCTCTCTCAAAATAACTCTGAGGCATCCGATTCCGTCCTACGTTGTGAAGAAAGAGTTCCAGACCCAGATTCTTGTGACTTATGCTGGGCAGAGACGTATGTGCAGGCTGTGTGGGGAGTACGATAACATGGCAGCGAAGTGAGGAGGGGGATGGCGCAGACTGGTGGAGCACCAGTTACAGATGTGGATGCCGTCATGGAGAGTCCCACGGGCAAGCAAGGAGGTGGCCGTCTTTGGAGTGATATTGGTGAAGATTCCATTTTGGTGAATGATGGGCGAGCCATAAGTTGTATTGAGCCAGAAATGGCCACTTTGCCGGTGACGGGGAAGGAAGTGCTAGTCCAGCAGGAGGTGATGGCACTGGAGGAAGAGCTGGACGAGGTTTTAAAAACCTTAACTCCATCTGGGGAGGATGACGTCCTTGTCTGGGAGACCGTCCCTGAGTTGCAAGGAGAGAGTGTCGGGACGTGCAAAGGAAGGAAGGAGGAGATCAGCAGGCACAGAGAGGAGTCACCGTGCTCTGTGGAACATGACACAGTGGAGGTTCAAGTTCACTGTGAGGAATCATCGGAAGACAGCATGGCGGTGGAGGGCGTCATGAAGAGAGCGGCGGCGTCAGACTCAGATGATATCCTGACGCCGGCGCAGAGGTCTGGGAGAAAGGATGACTATTCTCGAGGTAGCCAGGATAAGAGGCATCGAAAGAAGGGGGGTGGGGTGGATGGTACGAAATCATGTGTTGACCCTGGGGCAGGAGGCTCTGGGAAGGTTGAGAAGAGGAAGGATTGGAAATTTTAGGAAGGCCTTAGGTGTATGACTGTGAATGTGAATGGACTGTGTAACTGAGTGAAGAGGGAATGTTTTCGTATGCTCCTATATAGAGTGGACGTCGTATTTCTGCAGGAGCATAATTTCAGGGAGGGAAGAGTGCTGGAGGTGGCGGGGTTTAAGGTTTTGACTCTGCCATCTGCACGTTTGAAAGGTAGTGTGGGTTTATTGATAAAGGAGGTGAGACCGTTTGTGTTGATACGAAGTGAGGGGGGGAGGGGGGGAGGATGTTGCATGTGGATGGGTGGTGGATGGGGCAGAGGGTAACCTTTGTAAGTGTGTATGCACCAGCGGAAAACGATATGAAAGTAAAGAGGAATTTTGTGTGTGATCTAGTTTTCGCCTTACGTGGTTTACCTGCAGTGGCCATCGTTGGTGGGGACTGGAATTGTGTAATTAGGAGAGCTGATGTGGAACCACAAGGGGCTGGGCACATGTTGGCAGCCTTACGAAATCTCTTGGTGGATGTTCAGTTGAGGGATGTGGTAGGTGGGGGGGCGTGGGAGGTAGAGCACACTTTCGTGAGGAGAGGTTACGCGGCTAGGTTAGATAGGTTGCACATATCCCACAGGGTATTGTCAAAGTTTGTCCGTACAATAGAAGTAGCTTTTTCAGATCATCGGGCGGTAATGGCAGAGGTGGAGTGGGAGTCATTAGCTAGGGGATACTGGAAGTTAAATACGAGTGTGTTAGAAGATGAGGAGTGGTTGGAGGGTTTTACAACACTGTGGGAGGGGTTAAGTGAGGAGGTAAATAGGGTGGAGGATGTGGTGACGTGGTGGGATGGTGTGGCTAAAGAACGGATTCGGCATTATGTGCAGGAAGGGAAACGGATCAATTCTTTAAAATATGGGCTAATTGATTATTTGGAGGACAGGTTAAGGGGTTGTTATGTAAGGGGGCAGTAGAGGGTATATCCTATGGATGACATTATGGTAATTAAGGGGAGGCTGCGAGAAATCTAGGACGAGAGGTTCCAAGCGGTGAGAGTAATGGCGTGGGTGGAGGAGGTGTTATGGGGAGATAGGCCGTCGTCGTGTGTATTGCGTAGGCAAAAACAACGTCAGCAGGTTCATGAGTTGGTGGGTGGATATAGGGTGGGTCAGGTTATACAAACTTCAGATGGAATGGGGTTGTTTGCAGTTAAGTGGTATGAGCAGTATTGGCACAGTTTGCAGATGATGTTATTCATGTCGTCTCATCAACTCCGGTAACAGGAAAATACAAGTATGAGAGAGTCATAGAAAAAATGAATATTGAACTTCGTAGAACATCTAATTGGGAAAAGAAATGGAGAATTACGACTAATCCTGACAAGGTCCTTGTTAGCACAATAGGATGTTTTGCATCAACAATTGAAGATAAAGGGGGTATCTCCATCAGAGGTACACCTGTAGCCATTAGAAACCCTAACAAGATTTTGGGATATGAAATAGACAGGCTGCTCCACTCAACATCTCATGTAACTAAAAAGATCAAAATAGCCAAAGCTGGTCTTAGCAGTCTCTTTCGATTCAATCAAGCCCCTCAACATGTCAAAAAAAATCTGTATAAAATTATAATAAGACCTATACTCGAATACCCTTGTGTCCCAATGTCATTAACAACAAAGACCAACATGCTACGGTTACAAAGTGTCCAGAATAGGAAAGACAGGAGGAAAGACAGAGTTAAAATGGTAGATTTACACATACAACAAGATATTACTGCCATAAATGTACGCCTTGACACCCTAAAAAAGAAACAACTCTATACAATGCAAGAACTATACATGCCAGATAGAGAACATCCTATACAAGTGGTAAATACCACGGATTATTCCATCAATACTCCTCCTCACAGGACTCAAAGAATGACTCTCCCACAGAGGGTCCGTCGTTTTATCCATAAAGATGATTACCATCGACCCATGATATTGAGCAACCTCCCTGATGAAGAAGATTGGGTAACACCAGAACCCTTCTATGTATACTGAGAAAATCATCGCCCCCAATTAGGGAGACATCTTATATAACAATCTAATGTAAAAATTATGCTATTTACTATGGCTGGACTCCACCTGTAAGAAGCCATTGTCACGTAATTCTATAAACTGGCCAGAAAATTATTGCCTTCATTGTCGCATAAATATCCGTTGTGCAATCGCAAAAAAGAAAAAAAAAAAAAAAAAAAAAAAAAAAGCAATTGCAACTTGTATAATTGGTACCAATTCAGAGTCATGTACTTATATATCTGTTATATTTATGAGTCTCTGATGGGTTAGTATTATACCCCTTAAAGAATATCTTATTATTTCACATACACTTTTTAAATTACACCAAAGTGGTTGGGCCACTTACCTTTTATATCCTACCTCTCTCACCCCTCCCACCCTTTTCCAATATTTCTATCCTTACCCATCCTTCTTCCTTACCCATCTTACCAAAGCTCTGGTCATAAGAAGAAGAAGAAGAGGTAGGAGCTGAGGATTTAGAACAGGTGTGTGGGAGTGTGATATCTCGGTTGGGAAACAGTGATAGGGAAGCACTGGGTGGGGAAATAACTGAGGAGGAAATATGAAGAGCTTTAAGTGAAATTCGTAAGGGCAAAGCGCTGGGAATCGATGGACTACCGGCAGAGTTTTATCAACAGCATTGGGAGCTAATGAGGTTTTTTTTTTTGGTAAGGTTATTAAATTTGATGAAGGAAAGAGGCAAGTTGGGAGAAAAGCAGGCAATAGCTGTAGTAGTCTTGGTGCGGAAGGGTAAGGGACAGCATATGCTTAGGGACTACCGGGCAAAGTCGTTGTTATGCGCGGATTTTAAGTTGTTTGCTAAGAATTTAGGAAATAGGTTTAAGTGTGTAGTAGGGCGGGTTGTATCGAGAACTCAGTTTGGGTTGCCAGGGAGGTCTATGGGGGAGGGGCATGGGTTAATATGGGATTTCGTGAAAGAAAAAGAGGAGGAAAGGGGGGGGGATTGGTTGTTCTAGACTGGCAGGGAGCATATGATAGAGTGGAGTGAGAAGCATTGAGAGCTATCCTTAGGCGAGAGCATTTTGGGGAAGAAACAGTGGGATGGGTAGATGCGTTATATCGTGGGGCAATGGCGAGAGTACAGATTAATGGAAGATTGGGGGGGGAGGATTGTAATGGGTAGGGGACTTAGACAGAGGTGTCCTATGTCACAGCTTTTGTTTGCGTGCATACAGGACCCCTTTTATAGAATGGTGGAGCAGCAAATAGGCATTAGTGAGGGGGAAGGGAGTGGAGTTGGTAGGGTTTGGCCAGTTCTAATAGGGTATGTAGATGATATAACTGTTCTGGTTAGGGAGGGGATGTCAATGAAAGCATTAGATTGGGTAGTTAACACGTTCGCAGGTGCAACTGGTATGAGAGTGAATTCAGAGAAGTCCATCGTCATGGACGAAGCAGGTGACTTCGTTTAAAATTTGTTGTCTTATCTATGCAGATGATCTGGATGTTGCACGTGTGGAAAACTCGGTTAGGTTGGTAGACAGGATTCTGGGTCGCTTGGGAGCAATTCGGCCTTATCATTTGACCCTTGTGCAGCGTGCCATTGTTATTAACGTCTTATTGTATAGCAAGATTTGGCACGTGGCAGCTGTTGCAAATGTACTAAGAAGGGTTTTTAAATTCTTGTGGGGTTCGGGCTGTGATTGGCTTAAAAGGGATGTGGTAATGTTACCTGTGCGTCGGGGGGGGAGGGTAATGAATTTAAAGCAGAGGGTTAAATGTATCTTCATTAAGAGGGAGGTGATGAGGGAGGGTGTGGGTGGGGGGGGGTCAAGATACACAGTAGATTGAAACATATGTATTCTGGAGTAAAGTTGCGTGAGTCTGAAACTATTATGAGGGCAGTGGTGTTGGTTAGGGATCTGGGGAAGGTAAAAATAGGTAGGCTGTATAGGATGTTAGTGGGTAGGGTAGTGGCACCGGTGGAGGGTATTTTCCCCATGTATGACTGGGAAAGTATATGGGGAAGGTTCAATAGGTTAAGGTTACAACCCCGTGGGCGTGAGGTGATGTACCTTTTTTTGCATGGGATTTTGCTGTCGGGTGTGGTTTTATGGGATAGACGGGTGGTTGAGGGGGGGGGGGGTCTGTGGAATATGTGGAGGGGAGGAGTCTGCATTCCACGTAGTGTATTTTTGAGAGGGGATGGGAAGCGTCAGGGGTTGGTTGAGCAGGGTGCTGCATAGGATAAGAGGTAAAAGCATTTCCGTTCTGTGGGCATTAAGTCTTGACGTGGGGGTTTGGATGAGAGTATTATTAGGGCTGTGGGGTACATTATGGTAGATTATATATACATACCGTGGGGAATGAGGGGGAAAGAGGTCAGTGAGGTGAAGAGGCGGGTTTTAGCGGTTACGTTTTATAAAACGTTGTGCCGTAACAGGGAAATTTATGGGAGAAGGTGGGAGCTGGCTTTCTCAGAGGGATATAGAGAACCTACGTTAGAGGTTTTATTAAATTTGTAAATTAGGTGGGAGGGGCAGGGTAGGGATGGTAAATGCTAATGTAGGATGGGATGTGAGGGGTAGAAACGGGGTCGTCTCCTTGGGGTTGGATAATTGATAAGAATGTGTGCGACTTTAGTGTGGAGAGAGAGTTGGAATAATGTAACAGGCGAATATGTATGAACCTGTGCGTATGGGATGTGTAATCACACACACAGTTGTGGTTGTCCGCGCCTGTGTGCGCCTTAGACGCGCTGTGATCAAGGATTGGTTGAACTTCATTAAGCAATGTTCCTGGACTTGTTAAGCACTAGAAGTGTATCTTACCCTGGTTTAAGTGTCAATGTGTAAGACTTGGTCATGTTTCCCTTATGTTAATATTTTTATTAATTGTACTGTGTCTTCGGTGCTACTGTTTCACCAATACTTATATAATTACCACTTAGTTTCTTCATATATGTCAAGTTAGGATGTTAAAGTTAACATGTTGGTGATGACGGTCATTCATTTCGGGGTGAAGGGGGTAATTAATGTGTAATGAGTTTAAGTCATTAACGGTAATACCAACTTTATTGGTAGTTGAATACGTGTGTTTTGATATGTAATATTCACACTGTCTTAAGGTATTGTGATTTTGGTATTCCTGTACCATCCATGGTTGTAAATAATGTTTCCTCAAGTGACATGTGTTATAATATCCCTAAAATGAGGATAATTAATGTCATGATTATTCAGATTGGAGATGGGGTTAGTTTTCAATGTGTGTGTGAGAATGGGAGAGAGGGATGATGGGTCACCTGTGTTGCAGCACAGGTTTCTGGATAATGCATATTGTAGGTCTTGTGTAATTTGTTGCGAGTTGTATTATGGGTGATTGTCATTAAGCATTATTATTGTGTTGAGGTTGTATTTTAGAAGTTTTGTTTATAGCCATTTTGTGGCCTTTGTTATTATACCTTTATTCCTTCTTGAATTGTGATATGTTTTAAAAACTTATATATAGTAGACTGTCAGATGTTGCCTGGATTGTTTTGTGTTTATATATTGTTTTATTGATGTTGTCCTTGTTCAAGTCTTTTTTGAATTTTAAGTGAACAAGGGAATGTGGAATGTATTCATTGGTGGGGGGGGGGGGAGTGTAAGCAATAATG
The DNA here is from genome assembly GCF_038502225.1 of Cherax quadricarinatus. Lineage (NCBI taxonomy): Eukaryota > Metazoa > Arthropoda > Malacostraca > Decapoda > Parastacidae > Cherax > Cherax quadricarinatus. The sequence continues at coordinate 18,280,371 of NC_091376.1, forward strand.
AGTATGTACCATTATATCTATGAACCCTTGTGTACTTGTGAAACAATGTAAGTAGAAGCAGCCTGTAGGTTAAGTTTATTTTAATGTCTTTATGTATGTGCTTATTCAGTAGATTGTGTAGTGAATGTTATTGTTCATCATCAGTGTCAGTGTTACATACTGATATATGTACCTATTTATATATATTTGAATATGAAGTTTTAAATAAAATATACATATAAAAAATGAGTATTTTCCATTGTTTTGCAATAAAAGGAGTTGGAAAGTAACACTTACTTGCCAGGAACAAAAATTATGTATCAGAGTGTAATAAGAAGGTCAAAGTTAAATGCGATAAAATTATGAAACCGTAAGGTAACATTTATGAAATGATTCATGAAAGTCAAGTAGCCAGACATGAATTCTACATGTGGGAAGTAGAGTGCCTGTACTCAGGAGTGGTGTGAATGTTACAGTTCGGAAGTTCATGAATTTTGATGTCTACTCTCATGACAAGACAGCTAGTGAATAAATGATGATGAACGGCTTTTTTTATTTATCTACATCAAGGCGATGATTATATTTATTTTCTTAAAATGAAAGAACAAAATACAACTCTCAAATTTATAAATTTTCGTGGATAAGAGTGAACTGAGAGTAAAACACTGTTACAGAACTGGAGAGGACATACTTCTGAAAAAGAATAATTAAAAAATTTCCTTACACATAAAGAGATTTGGTTATTGAACTGGTATTTATTTTACCATTTTACGTACTTAGGGTCGATTAGAATTTTGGTGAGAGCGCCAACGATAATGTCCACAGTAAGTTCTTCCCATATCAAAAAGTCTCCTAGTCCAGAGTTCTTAATAAACATGCTGTTCCTGGGTTGGTCACCGTAGAGAGGTAGAGCGAGGAGTGGCGTGGCGTGGTAGATGGCTTCTTGCATACTGAGGAGACCACCGTGTGTGATGAACACCTTCACGTTGTTGTGAGCTGTGGAACAACGTTAGTGAAAGAAAGGAGAGGCATAGCACATTGTAAATTAAAACTGAATGACCTCTCAGGTCAACGTTGACGCATATTAAGAAAATTTTTATTATTATAATAAGGTTAGGTAAGTTTTCTAAGATTCTTTTGGTGCAAAATTAAAAATTTTTACATTATAATTAATGAGTATAAGAGAAAATTTTAGAAAGGACTTAATAGAGTTCAATTGACCAGTTGTCACGACATATATATATATATATATATATATATATATATATATATATATATATATATATATATGGAGAGTTTATCTGGAGAGAGTTCCGGGGGTCAACGCCCCCGCGGCCCGGTCTGTGACCAGGCCTCCTTAGGTCAGTGTCCCAGGATGCGACCCACACCAGTCGACTAACACCCAGGTACCCATTTTACTGATGGGGAACATAGACAACAGGTGGAAAGAAACTCGTCCAATGTTTCTACTCTGGCTGGGAATCGAACCCAGGCCCTCACCGTGTGAAGCGAGAGCGTTAACCACCAGGCCACCAGATATATTATATTATATTATATTATATATATATATATATATATATATATATATATATATATATATATATATATATATATATATATATATATATATATATATATATATATATACCTATATATATATATATATATATATATATATATATATATATATAAATATATTATATATATATTTATATAAATATATATATATATATATATATATATATATATATATATATGTCGTGACGAATATGTAAAACTGGTCAATTAGCAAGAACTCATTTAAAATTAAGTCCTTTCTAAAATTTTCTCATATACATTTAAAGATATATTTTTTTCATTAATGATAATGTAGAAATTTATAATTTTCACCAAAAGAATCTTAGAAAACTTACCTAACCTTATTATAACAAGAACAATTAATTTTCCCTAATCCAGCTAAAAATATTTCAAATACGTTTACAATAATTTAATACTAAATAAACACAGTGAAATATATTTTTTTCGTTAGGTTCAGAATGCTTTTGGCAAAATTATTGCATACACAAATTTTCTCTCGTCTTATATGGCAAGATGAGTGTTGCTATTTAAGCCAAAATCTTAAGTTCTGCCTATTCGGCCAAACTGGCCATCAGAAAGTAGAGAGTTGTGTTCCAGAAATCTGCGAAGGCGATGGTTGATGGATTTTTCAAAGAGTTTTCCTAAAGTTTCGAAGAGGCTGATAGGGCGATAGTTTCTAGGATCAGAGTGGTCTTTTTTGGGTTTAGGAAGGAGGATAGCAGTAGCAGCTTTGAAGAGGGAAGGGAAGTATCCAGAGGCAAGGGAGGCATTGAGGAGGTTTGCGTAGGCAGTAATGATAGAGTCAGGAAGGTGTTTTAGGATAATATGGTTTAGGCCAGAGGCACCAGGAGACTTGGGAGGAAGGTGTCTGAGGAGAGTTTTAATGTGTGTTGGTGAAAGGAGTGTCGAGTTCTTGGGAGGAGGTAAGAGAGTCCAGATGGATGTGGCTATCTGTTGTTGTTTCTTGTGTGTGTGCAGTGTTCCAGTGTTCTATGTTCTGAATGTGTTGAATAACGTTAGGGTGAGGTGGGTGAGGGTGGAAGATGATCTCCCAGATGTGTTTGAAGATGTTAGTGGCAGCCTGCGGGTCTGAGATGTGTGCGTTGTTGTGGGTGATGTGTTTGAATTTGTTGGTGGGAGTTGTGCCTCTGAGTTTTTTGATAAAGTTCCAGAAGGCTTTAGTGTTTTTAATACGCTGTTTGTCTGCTTCTTGTATGAGTTGTGACCAGTGATTGATGTGGTCTTGGTCTAGGCTGTGTAAAATGTTGTTTCTAAGGTAAGTGAGATCTAATCGGACTTTATTAAATCTATGTGTTGTAGAGGAAGCAGTTGTGGTAGCATATAATTAGTCTTCTTGTTCTGAGTGACGGTTTGAAGGAATAACGAGTGGTGCGAGTTTTCTTTGGTATTGCAGTGTTGGCTGCTTGTGTAACGGTGTCTAGGATGAGATCAATCAAGTTGATTATCGATGTCAGAGATAGGTTTGTTGTTGTAGTTGTAGGTCAGGTTAGTATTGTCTATGTGTTGATTGAAAGCATCCCAGTCAGCATTCTTGTAGGAGAAGGAAGGAGTTGTCGGGATGAGTATAGGGTTGGAGGAGATGTGTAAGATGACTGGGATGTGATCAGAGCCTGTAATAGGGACAGGTGAGATGTAGTGTTGAAATAGAGAGCTGGCTCGGTTTGCCAGAATGATGTCTGGTTTGCCTTGGCCCATGTGGTTGTAGAAGGTGTTGAAGTCTGGGCCGAGATGAATTAGGTGTTTATGGTTTGTGAAGGTGAGTAATTGATGACCAAGTTGGTTGTTACTGGTGTGATGAAAGGCTGTGTGTTTGACATTCATGTCAGCTAGTAGGTATGTTGGTGTGTTGGTGTAGTTGAAGACTAAGGCAGTGTTGTATATATTGAGAATAGTGCTTGGGCGAGCATAGGTGGTGAAAAAGATAAAGGGGCCAAGGTGGGTGTGTATTCCTACTGCAAGACAGTGTTGGTGAATAAAAGAGATTGGGAGAAATTCGTTTTTTTATGTAGGATTTGACAAGGATGGCAACCCCATCGTGGGGATCATATGGGGACTGAAGTGCAGTATAACCATAATGGGAGATACGTTGAGGGGCTTTGATGCAGGTACTGTTTAGCAAAACAATATCTGGCCTCTCTGCTTCAAGGAGCTCGGCCAGTAGGTGTCTAATTGTAAAGTAAGAACGTATGTTGAACTAAATCTCTTTAAACATGATTTAATGGTTTTGTCATAGCAAAGTTAATGTCGGGGGAGGAGTTTGGATTAATGCCCGTGATAGTGGTGCCATCAGTGGATGTAAGTTTGTAGGTGTTACTGACCTGTTTCCTGGAGGGGGAGGAAGAGACGGATCTGTTTTTATGTTCTTTGGTCTGTCAGAAGTTGGGGCAGGTTTAGGTTTGAGTGGATTTTGTCTGGAGGAGGTGGAGTTGGACCTGGATGAAGTTTTGGTTGTGGTGGAGTAGGCGAAGGTAGATGCAGAGGAAGTGGAAGCTTTGGTAGGGGATGAGGAAGTGGAAGCTAAGGTAAGGGATGAGGAAGTAGAAGCTTTGGTTGGGGATGAGGAAGTGGGTAAGGAGGTGGGGGGAGAGGTGGTCGTAGCAGCAGCAGTCGAGGTGTTGGTGGGAGGGATAGAAGTAGTGAAGAGGGGTAGGGGAGGAGGAGAGCTGGTGGGTGTAGGAAGTGGAGGAGTGGGAGAGAGAGAGGAGGTAGAGGTTGTAGGGGGCTTAGAAGAGAAGCAGGAAGAAGGGATAATTAAAGAGGGAAGATTGTTAGCAGACAAGATTAGGTTAAGGACATGTGAGTAGTCTGATTGGTAAGCTTGAGTGGCGAGTTGGCAGTTAGTTTTGTAGTGTAGTGTGGGTGTAGGTGTAGGAGGAGAAGTGATTGTAGTCTGTGTGTTGGTGTTAGAAGCGTGTAGAGTAGGATAGGTAGACCTAGTGCTTGGAGTAACCCAGGCATTGGGGGTAGGGGAGGAAGGTGTGGTAGGGGGGAGGAGTAGGGAAGGGGTTGGGGAGGGAAGGAGGTTGGCTAGCTCTGAGGGTGGAGAGAATGTCTTTTCTAGAAGGGCAGGAATTTGCAACTGCAGTGTGTGACCCGCCGCAGTTAGAACATTTAAGGGGGAGGTTGCAAGTGTTCCAGAAGTGGCCAGTTGCTGAACATCTGGAGCAGATTTGTGTGGAAGTTCACGAGATTTTGTCGTGGCCAAATTTGAAGCATTTCAGACATTGTGTGATGGGGTGAAAGTTTGGAGTGAAGAGAGCGTTTGGAGGAATGCAGATTGTCTTGGCAAGGATTCCTTGATTGAAGAGTGTAGAGGCGTCAGAAGGAGTTGAGCAGCTTATTTTGAGGATGGTAGAGTTTTCAGGTCTTGTCAAATAAGGAAACACCAATAAATAACCTGGAGATCACTGAAGAGCTTGGCACAAGTGATCACAAATCCATCACTTTTAGCATTAACTGGAAATTCAAGAATAATGATAATACGGTAAAAATCCCTGATTTTCGTTCTGCCGATTATAATGGACTTAAGGAACACCTGTCAAATCTCGACTGGGGTTATCTAGCTAATGATTTTATTGACGATGATCATACTTATGATAATGAAGGGATCTGCTTTTATGATTTTTTCTTAATAATGTACAACGTGCTCAGAGTATATAAATTCCCCAGAGAGACATTAGGTCTAATAATAACGATCCCAAGTGGGTTAACAGGAGGTGGAGAAATGGGGAATTTATAGGCGCATCAGAAGAGGAGAGATTAACCTTACTGATCAACATGCTCAGATTAAAAGAGAAGTAAAAATGGGGATTAGAAAGGCTATGAAATTAGAGTTACTAATGAATCAAAGACCAATCCAAAGGGGTTCTTTCAAGTGTATAGGAAGAAGGTGAAGGAAAAAGTAGGACCTCTGAAAATTGGAAATGGACAGTGGACGGATAACGAACTGGAAATGTGTTCCTTATTTAATAACTATTTCTGTCAGTTTTTACACAGGAAGACATAAATGAGATTCCAGAAATTAATAATTATTCAGTTCCTGATGAATTCAAATTAACTAATATTACTGTCACCAGGGACATGGTTATCAAACAAATAGACAAACTGAAGCAAAATATGTCCCCGGGGCCCTGCGAACTGTTTTCAAGGGTGCTTAAGGAATGCAAGATGGAGCTTAGTCAGCCATTAACGAGCGTGTTTAATGATTCCATCCTTACCGGTGAAGTACCAGAGTTGTAGAAGATGCTTAATGTGGTTCTTATATTCAGATCAGGGGATAAGTCCACTCCTTCAAATTACCATCCAATAAGCCTGACATCTATAATGGGCAAGTTATTAGAATCAATTATAGCTGACATTATTGGAAGTCACCTTGAGGAGCATAATTTGATTAATGAATGTCAGCATGACTTCACGAGAGGTCGTTCCTGCCTAACAAATTTACTGACGTTCTTCAATAGAACATTTGAGGCAGCAGACAGTGATAAAGAATATGATATTGTTTATTTGGATTTTAGTAAAGCCTTTGATAGAGTACCTCACAAGGAGGTAAAGTTCTAGCATGAATAGAGGCACGGCTTACCAATAGAAAGCAGAGTTTCCATTAATGGGGTCAAATCTGAATGGGGATTAGTCACTAGTGGCATTCCACAAGGAACAGTTTCAGGCACTCTCTTATTCATAATTTACATTAATGTCCTTGATGAAGGGATTACAAGTGACATGAACAAATTTGCTGATGATACAAAGATAGGCCGTATGATTCATTCTGAGGAGGATAGCAATGAACTCCAGGAGGATTTGGACAAATTGATGTCTTGGTCTGAAAAATGGCTGATGAAGTTCAATGTGGATAAGTGTAAGGTACTTTTTTCCTTGGTAATGAAAATAACCCTCGAAACTATAAACTAGGTGAAGTAGAACTTGATCATACAGAATGTGAAAAAGACTTGGGAGTCATAGTAAGCAGAAATCTAAAGCCAAGACAGCAGTGCCTAAGTGTGCACAACAAGGCTAACAGATTACAAGGATTTATCTTAAGAAGTATAAGTAACAGAAGTCCAAAAGTTATTTTGTAGCTCTATACATCACTAGTGTGGCCTCATTTAGATTACTACAGGATGGATATAGGTTCATTGGAGAACATACAGAGAAGAATGACTAAAATGATTTACTGTAAAAGGAATCTCCCATATGAAGACAGACTTTAAGTCTTAAATCTCCACTCTCTGGAGAGATGTAGAATGAGGGGAGATATCATTGAAGTGTGTAAGTGGATGAGGAGATATTAATAAAGTACTGAGGGTATCAAACCAGGTAAGAACCAGAAATAATTCATTTAAGTTGGATAAATTTATATTTAGAAAGGACATAGGTAAGTACTGGCTTTCTAACAGAGTTATGAATGCGTTGAACAATCTTCCCAGTAGTGTGAGCGAGACGAACACCTTGGGTAGCTTTAAAAAAAAAACTGGACAAGTTTATGAGTGGGAGGGGCTGGGTTGATTGGTGTCATTGAGTACGGGAGTAAATTCTTGGGTAGCTTTGGGTCTAAGTCTGATCCTTCAGGAACGCCACTTGTTACAAATCCCCACTCTGATTTAACCCCATTTATGCACACTTTCTGCTTCCTATTGGTGAGCCATGACTCGATCCATGCTGTACTCTATCAAAAGCCTTAATAAAATCTAAAAAAAACAATGTCGAATTCTTTATCGTGATCAACGGCCTCAAACGTTTTACTGAAGAAGGATAATAAACTAGTGAGGCACGAACGACCCCTCGTGAATCCATGCTGAGCATCATTAATCAAATTATATTTATCCAGATGGCATCTTAAAATCTCAGCTATAATTTATTCTAGTAATTTGCCTACTATAGAGGTCAGACTTATTGGGCGGTAATTTGACGGTAAAGACTTGTCCCCTGATTTAAAAATAGGAATTACATTAGCCATCTTCCACATATCAGATACTACTCCTGTTTGAAGAGATAAATTAGAATTATATAATGGTTCACAGAGTTCCATTTTGCATTCCTTAAGAACCCTTGAAAAAAGCTCATCAGGACCAGGCGATTTGTTTCAGTCGGTCTATTTGTTTCATAACCATTTCACTAGTGACTATGATATTACATAATATATCTTCTTCAGGCCCACAATGAAAATTAATTACTGGGATATTGCTAGTGTCTCCCTGTGTAAAAAACGAGAGAAAATAATTATTAAAAATTAAGCACATTTCATTCTACTTGTCAGTAAGGTGCTCAAAGTTATTTTTAAGGGGACCTATCTTATCTCTAACTTTTGTTCTATAAATCTGGAAAAACCTTTTGGGTTAGTTTTCGAATCCCTAGCAACTTTAATTTTGTAGTCCTGTTTAACTTTTCTTATTCCCTTTTTAGGTGAGGGTCATAAGAAGACCCTCTCCTCTTTTGATGCACCTATAGGTTCCTTTCTTTTGCGCTAAAAGATGTTTGAGCCTGTTGCTCATCTATTTTGGGTCATTTCTATTCGATCTAATTACTTTATGTGGGAAAAGCGTTCTTTGTACAGAATGTATAGTGTTTAGAAAGCTGTCATATTGATAGCTCTCTTCGTTACCCCAGTCAACAGATCATAAGTGTTCTCTAAGCCCATCTGGGACCGTTACTGAGTTGTTTCTACTGTCATATTTCCTTTAAATTCTAAAGGTAATTGATTTGTGGTCGCTTGCGCCGAGTTCCTCTGTAATTTTTAAATTATTAACAAGGGTTTCCTTGTTTGCCAGAACCAAGTCAAGCAGGTTATTTTCCTTCATAGGTTCTGTCACAAACTTCTTCAAAAAACAATCCCGATCTACTTCTAAAAAGTCTTTAGATTCTAAATTCCCAGTCAAGAAATTCCGATCAATCTGACTAAAGTTCAAGTCTCTTAGAATTACATTATCGTGCCTTGTGGCCTTAACAATTTCCTCCCAAAGTGGTCTCCTTTTTTTCCTCTCTAAGTTTGGGGGACGGTATATCATGCCTAAAATCAATTTCTCATACCCTTCGGAAAATTCTATCCAGACAGACTCTGTTTGCGTTATTACAGACTTCATACCTGTTTTTATGCAAGAATTTAAACGATCTCGGACATAGAGTTCTACCCCACCCCCCTTACCGATACTTCTATCTACTTGAAATAATTTAAAACCCTGAATGTGACATTCAGCAGGCATGTCTCGATTTTTCATATTAAATCACCTCTCAGTTATGGCAAAAACATCAATGTTATCTGAACTTGCAACTAATCTCAATTCGTCTGACCTATTTCTCGCACAACGTGTATTAGTATAAAATATCTTTATAAAACCTCGCTTCACTTTTTTCTTCCTGCTGATTTCTGTTCCTCCACTATACCTGTTACTGTCCTTGTCACCTAGTGCTACTGAGTTTCCAATATTCTCCAATAACTCTGCCTCATTCTTCCTATTACTGGTTTCCCTAAAACTCACACTATCGCTACACTGAGAATTCATTGATTTTCCACTAAAACCCATACCACTATCTATTTCTAGTTTAAAGACGTAACAGCTTCCTCCACTGCGTTGGCCAGTGCTCCCACCCCAAACCTAGATAAGCGAACTCCATCCCTGGCATACATGTCATTTCTACCATAGAAGAGGTCCCAGTTGTCTATGAATGCTACTAAATTCTCCTTACAATGTTTGTCCAGCCAATTGACACCAGTTGTCCTGGACAACCATTCATTTCCAACTCCTCTCCTGTGCAAAATGCCACATATCACAGGGTTCCCACCCTTCCTACTAATTATCTCTATTCATGTCCTATACCTGCTAATCAGGTCTTCACTCCTACATCTGGGATTGCTCCCATTACCGTTCATGATATCGTCTAGATGGCTAACAATATCCCCCATCCCAGCCACAGGAAAACATATCCACCGTCTCCTCTTCCTGTTCTTAAGACAAAAAGCCCTATCCATAAATTTAACCTGACTATCCCCAACTAAAACACTGTTCTTACCTTCACCGGTGGAGTTCATCGTGACTTTCTCGATAGTCTTCGTTGGGGTTTCAAGGGATGTCGACTCACTCTCGTCCGCCAATGCTTCCTTGGTGTTCGTTGTGATGTTCCCAGAAAACAACCCAAATTAGTCAGGTAGCACAGAAAATGGGTTGGAAGTTTCCACAGTACCTTTCTAGTTCTTCTTGATCTACAGCTTCGTTCCATGTTGCCCGGCCACTGACCAGGTTTCCCTCTTAACCTGAAGACTTACAACAGGAGGATTACTATGAATCCTGTTTCTTTCCTCCATCATTCGCCGTATTTCGAGCTCAGCAACCCTAAGTGCCTCTTTTAGCTGCTTGTGGAATTGCTCAAGAGAGGACATCTTGGTTCAGATTCAGAGTACACAAGACAGTTCTTCACAGACCTAAGTACAGGTCACCACTGAGCTAAATACTGGTCAACGCTGAGCTAAGTACAGATCACAACTGAGCTAAGTACAGGACGCCACTGAGCTAAGAACAGGTCACCACTGCTAAGTACAGGTCACCAAAACATCAAAGAAAGGCATGTAAAGGGTCAAGACTACACCTCACCATCACATCCCACAACAAAGCAACACCGCACACACGCGTGACGACACCCGCCTCTTTGAAACCCACCTAATACTCTACCCAAGAATTAAGATTTATTACTTGTTTAATGTATCATTAAATTCTTAACATATTTTATTAATTATAAATGAATCCAATTGATATAACCCAAAGGAAATATTCATATTATTTTCAAAACTGCTTTTTATGAAACAAGATTCAATTATATTCCTGTCGACCATGGACTTGCTTGATACAACTTTCTCGGCCTTTTGAAAATCAACTGGATGGTTAAAATCTCTCACATAAATAAACAGAGCATTAGAATCTTTTCCAGTTCTAATGCTATACTTACGCTGTTTTAGAATTGCTAAAAATACTTTTTACTATCCAAAAAGATACAAACAACCTTATTCAACTAAAATTATGTTGGTTGTCCCTTACCATAAAAACTTAGTTGATAAGCCCTCGCTTCTTAAGACTTTTAACATCAAAGTTGTATTACAGTTTATTACGATCAAACTGGTAAAAGTCTCAAACTAAGATTAAAACAATATAAACAAGCCAATTGAACTGGAAAATATTCTAATGCTCTATTTATTCATGTGAGATATTTTAACCACCCAATTGATTTTCACAAAGCTGAAAAAATTGTCAAGCAAATCCATGATAGACAAGAATATAAACGAATCATGTTTCATAAAAAGCAATTTCGAGTATAATACGAATATTTCCTTTAGTTCATATAAATTGAATTCATTTATAATTAATAAAATCTAGGAAGAATTTAATTATACACTAAGCAATAACTCTAAACTCTTGGGTAGCATTAGGTGTTTTTCACAGAGTCGGGTGTCGTCATGCGTGTGTGAGGTGTTGCTTTGTTGTGGGATGCGATGGGGAGGTGTAGTTGTGCCTTTTATTTGCCTTCCGTTCATGTTTTGTTTTTATAACGCTTGCAATTTCACTATTCTTTCATTGTGGTTGTTTTGCATATTTTGATATCGCCTGTTTACTGTAATCTTATTGCTTTATATATATATATATATATATATATATGTATATATATATATATATATATATATATATATATATATATATACATATATATATATATATATATATATACATATACATATATATATATATACATATACATATATATATATACATATACATATATATATATATACATATACATATATATATATACATATACATATATACATATACATATATATATATACATATACATATATATATATATACATATACATATATATATATACATATACATATATATATATATATATATATATATACATATACATATATACATATACATATATATATACATATACATACATATACATATATATATATATATATATATATGGGAGAGTTTCAATGGAGAGGAATAAATGGGATTAGGTCAGGGATTTCAAATAGAGTTAGAGCTAAAGAAGGAGTAGAAATAATGTTGAAGGATAAGCTATGGCAGGAAAAGAGGGACTACAAATGCATAAATTCAAGGATTATGTGGAGTAAAATAAAGATTGGATGTGAAAAGTGGGTTATAGTAAGCGTGTATGCACCTGGAGAAGAAAGAAGTGTAGAGGAGAGAGAGAGATTCTGGGATATGTTGAGTGAATGCGTGGGGAGTTTTGAATCAAGTGTGAGAGTAATGGTGGTTGGGGATTTCAATGCTGAGGTGGGTAAAAATGTTACGGAGGGAGTAGTAGGTAAATTTGGGGTGCCAGGGGTAAATGTAAATGGGGAGCCTTTAATTGAGCTATGTGTAGAAAGAAATTTGGTAATAAGTAGCATATTTTATGAAAAAGAGGATAAATAAATATACAAGGTATGATGTAGCACGTAATGAAAGTAGTTTGTTAGATTATGTATTGGTGGATAAAAGTTTGATGGGTAGGCTCCAGGATGTACATGTTTATAGAGGGGCAACTGATATATCGGATCATTATTTAGTTGTAGCTACAGTTGGAGTAAGAGGTAGATGGGAAAAGAGGAAGGTGGCAACAACAAGTAAGAGGGAGGTGAAAGTGTATAAACTAAGGGAGGAGAAAGTTCGGGCGAGATAAAAGCGACTATTGGCAGAAAGGTGGGCTAGTGCAAAGATGAGTAGTGGGGGGGTTGAAGAGGGTTGGAATAGTTTTAAAAATGCAGTATTAGAATGTGGGGCAGAAGTTTGTGGTTATAGGAGGGTGGGGGCAGGAGGAAAGAGGAGTGATTGGTGGAATGATGAAGTAAAGAGTGTGATAAAAGAGAAAAAGGTAGCTTACGAGAGGTTTTTACAAAGCAGAAGTGTTATAAGAAGAGCAGAGTATATGGAGAGTAAAAGAAAGGTGAAGAGAGTGGTGAGTGAGTGCAAAAGGAGAGCAGATGAAAGAGTGGGAGAGGCACTGTCAAGAAATTTTAATGAAAATAAGAAAAAAATTTGGAGTGAGTTAAACAAGTTAAGAAAGCCTAGGGAAAGTGTGGATTTGTCAGTTAAAAACAGAGTAGGGGAGTTAGTAGATGGGGAGAAGGAGGTATTAGGTAGATGGCGAGAATATTTTGAGGAACTTTTAAATGTTGAGGAAGAAAGGGAGGCGGTAATTTCATGCACTGGCCAGGGAGGTATACCATCTTTTAGGAGTGAAGAAGAGCAGAATGTAAGTGTGGTGGAGGTACGTGAGGCATTACGTAGAATGAAATGGGGTAAAGCAGATGGAACTGCTGGAATCATGACAGAAATGTTAAAAGCAGGGGGGGATATAGTGTTGGAGTGGTTGGTACTTTTGTTTAATAAATGTATGAAAGAGGGGAAGGTACCTAGGGATTGGCGGAGAGCATGTATAGTCCCTTTATATAAAGGGAAAGGGGACAAAAGAGATTGTAAAAATTATAGAGGAATAAGTTTACTGAGTATACCAGGAAAAGTATACGTTAGAGTTATAATTGAAAGAATTAGAGGTAAGACAGAATGTAGGATTGCAGATGAGCAAGGAGGTATTAGAGTGGGTAGGGGATGTGTAGATCAAGTATTTACATTGAAGCATATATGTGAACAGTATTTAGATAAAGGTAGGGAAGTTTTTATTGCATTTATGGATTTAGAAAAGGCATATGGTAGAGTGGATAGAGGAGCAATGTGACAGATGTTGCAAGTATATGGAATAGGTGGTAAGTTACTAAATGCTGTAAAGAGCTATTATGAGGATAGTGAGGCTCAGGTTAGGGTGTGTACAAAAGAGGGAGAATACTTCCCGGTAAAAGTAGGTCTTAGACAGGGATGTGTAATGTCACCATGGTTGTTTAATATATTTATAGATGGGGTTGTAAAAGAAGTAAATGCTAGGGTGTTCGGGAGAGGGGTGGGATTAAATTATGGGGAATCAAATTCAAAATGGGAACTGACACAGTTACTTTTTGCTGATGATACTGTGCTTATGGGAGATTCTAAAGAAAAACTGCAAAGGTTAGTGGATGAGTTTGAGAATGTGTGTAAAGGTAGAAAGTTGAAAGTGAACATAGAAAAGAGTAAGGTGATGAGGGTATCAAATGATTTAGATAAAGAAAAATTGAATATCAAATTGGGGAGGAGGAGTATGGAAGAAGTGAATGTTTTCAGATACTTGGGAGTTGACGTGTCGGCGGATGGGTATATGAAGGATGAGGTTAATCATAGAATTGATGAGGGAAAAAAGGTGAGTGGTGCGTTGAGGTATATGTGGAGTCAAAAAACGTTATCTATGGAGGCAAAGAAGGGAATGTATGAAAGTATAGTAGTACCAACACTCTTATATGGATGTGAAGCTTGGGTGGTAAATGCAGCAGCGAGGAGACGGTTGGAGGCAGTGGAGATGTCCTGTCTAAGGGCAATGTGTGGTGTAAATATTATGCAGAAAATTCGGAGTGTGGAAATTAGGAGAAGGTGTGGAGTTAATAAAAGCATTAGTCAGAGGGCAGAAGAGGGGTTGTTGAGGTGGTTTGGTCATTTAGAGAGAATGGATCAAAGTAGAATGACATGGAAAGCATATAAATCGATAGGGTAAGGAAGGAGGGGTAGGGGTCGTCCTCGAAAGGGTTGGAAAGAGGGGGTAAAGGAGGTTTTGTGGGCAAGGGGCTTGGACTTCCAGCAAGCGTGCATGAGCGTTTTAGATAGGAGTGAATGGAGACGAATGATACTTGAGACCTGACGATCTGTTGAAGTGTGAGCAGGGTAATATTTAGCGAAGGATTCGGGGAAACCGGTTATTTTCATATAGTTGGACTTGAGTCCTGGAAATGGGAAGTACAATGCCTGCACTTTAAAGGAGGGGTTTGGGATATTGGCAGTTTGGAAGGATATGTTGTGTATCTTTATACGTATATGCTTCTAAACTGTTGTATTCTGAGCACCTCTGCAAAAGCAGTGATAATGTGTGAGTGTGGTGAAAGTGTTGAATGATGATGAAAGTATTTTCTTTTTGGGGATTTTCTTTCTTTTTTGGGTCACCCTGCCTCGGTGGGAGACGGCCGACTTGTTGGAAAAAAAATGTATATATATATATGTATATATATATGTATATATATATATGTATATATATATATATATATATATATATATATATATATATATATATATATATATATATATATGTATATATATATATGCATGAATGTGGAACAATGCAACTGTGGATGGAAATTTTTAGCTCAAGATCTCTCGCATGCTCTGTGCACCGTCAGAAGCTACGCAGTGTTGGAAGTCTCGCAACAGACAACAGGGGAAAATATTCTCTCTGAGGCTCCTCAGATGTGTAAACTGTTGGTGTGCCTCACACTGCAATGTGAGTGTCGTCTGCTCCTCTTCAACCTCCACTCGTCCCTTCTCTTCCTTTACAGGGACGGGGAGGGAGGAACCTCATAACTTTACGGAAAGCTATTAACGAAATAATAGTCGTACTCAGCCCAAAGCGTCATTTTAAATAACATCAACTAATGTAGTGACATATTGAATAAATTTCCCTAAGAATTAAATACACCCACATACTTAAGCTTTATGTAACTTGAGAACATTAAGTAATCAGATTTGTTGTGTGTCCCCCTTATACGTCCGAGAATGTACCAGAAAGTGTTATCTACAAACATTCCTACACATGTGCCTACCCTGCTCAAAAAAAAATTATCTTACTTTTATAAATAAAAACATGAAAACTTTTAGAAAACCACGTGATTGAGGCTGTTACATAAACGAAGACTCACCAAGAACGTCTTGTTGGGGAAGCCACTTGCTGATCATCACGTTGTCAGGGACGTCCTCCAGCTCTTCCTCGTATTTCCAGATGACTCGCTGTGGCAGCCTGCGGAAAGCCTGGATGAAGAGGTCGCGGTACTGGACTGGCATTGTGGTACTGCGAGCAACAGATCCCAAACTGAAGTAAATTACACCAGAAGATCCCGCTCCTGTGATCCACGATTCTAATTCCTTTAAAAATAAGTGTTTTATTAAATTACAGGCAAAGAATTACACAATGAAAGCTAAGTCAGCAGAGCAAGACAACAGACCTGAGTCTGTGAAGACAGAACTATGGCTCATTGACAGGGCCAGTGACATTGTTTACAGTGGCATAACACGATGATAGAAACAAATGTCAGGTAGTGAGGACAACTTACCTGAGGCAGAGGTTTGGCGGGACGACAGTGCATGGCGCCTACCTCTACCTGTGAGGGCAGAAGAGGCAGTGGTGTGATGATAGAAAAGTGACTGTTGAGCAGCGCTAGACTCACGTTCCTCTCCAGGTCCAACAACAGTGGCAGCTCCGGGAATTGAGCTGAGATCTGAGGGATATTACCAATACGGTTGTGTATAGGAGCGGGTCTGGTATTTCATCAAAATATCAAGGTGCTCCATCAGCCGCTTGTATTGTCAGTGATGGTATATTGCTCACCTCTTTTTGTATCAGTGGCACAACGCTCCATTTCCTCCAGTAAAGCGGAAACCCAATGTGTACGAAAGTATTGTAGAGTCGATGCCAGAGACTCATGGGTCTTGGGTAGTCCTCCAAGAAATTAGGAACGTAGGCTGGGTTGAGAACGTTTCCCAGAACGGAGCTCTGACGTGCTTCCATCCCTGACGTTGAAAGGGTAATGAAGGGAATTTCGTGCAGGAAGGGATATACAACCTGTAGGAGAGCCAGTTCTGAGCAGCATTACTGAATTTAACTAAAACTTTCATGAAAAAATCCAGAATTACCCTCAGTATTCTTAGTAAAACCCAACATGCAGAAAGACAGCAGCAGATTTATCGTTTTTCCTAATCTCAGTGTTCCTGAGAAACATTTATAAACTACAAAACAATCACCAATAATCAAGGCACATTATCAAGGAACTATAGTTCCTTGATGATGTTGGCGTTGGTCTTGGAGGTGGTGGTTGTTGGTGGTGGTGGTAATGGTTGGTTGGTGGTTGTTGGTAGTGGTAGTGGTTGGTGGTGGTGGTTGGTGGTGGTGGAGGTTGGTTGGTGTGATGGTGGTTGGTGGTGGTGGTTGGTGGTGGTGGAGGTTGGTTGGTGTGAAGGTGGTTGGTGGTGTTGGGTGGTTGAGGTAGTTAGTTGTAGTGGTTGTTTGTGGTGGTGGCTGTGGTGGTGGTTTGTATTGGTTGTTGGTAATAGTGGTGGTGGTTGTGGTGGTGGTTTGTGGTGGTTGTTGGTAATAGTGGTGTTGGTAGTTTGTGTTAGTGGTGGTATTGGTGGTTGGTGGTGGTTGTTAGTAGTGGTTGGTGGTGGTTGTTAGTGGTGGTTGGTGGTGGTGGTGGTTGTTGGTGGTTGGTGGTGGTGATAGTGGTCATTGGTGGTGGTGGTTGGTGGTGGTTTGTGGTGGTGGAGGTTGGTGGTGGTGTGGTTGGTTAGTTTGATGGAGGTTGGTGGTAGTGGCAGTTGGTGATGGTTGTGGTGGTTGGTAATGGTGGTGGTTGTGGTTGGTAGTAGTGGTGGTTGGTGGTGGTGGTGGTGGTCGTTGGGGTTGGTGGTGGTGGTTGTTAATGGTGGTGGTTGGTGATGACTTGTGGTGGTGGTTGGTGATGACTGGTGGTGGTTGGTGGTGGTGGTTGGTGGTGGTGGTTGGTGGTGGTGGTTGGTTGTGGTTGGTGGTGGTGGTTGGTGGAGGTAGTTGGTGGTGATTTATTGTAGTTGGTGGTGAGTGGTGGAGGTTGTTGTCTCAGTAGTAGTAACCAGTTACCAGTAACCACTGTGCCAGTTGACTCACGACCAACCGTCTCTGCCTGAGTCACTGTATATTCATATTGTGCTGACCTGGCATTATTCAAAGACCCCCTCACATATGGGTACTGTGGGCGGCCAGTCAGTCAGTTGTACGAGAGAGAGCAGAGAGACTAGGTAACGGCTGTAAGGGCGCTACCCACATTATCTGTAACTATACGTACTACCACCCTACGTGAGTATTTCTTTACCTAATCCACGTGTCGAACTCCCACATGATAGTTGGTGGTGGTTGTGGTTGGTGGTGGTTGTGTAATTTATCATCATTTAATGTTGGTAATGTTTCATAATTCATAATTTATCTATCAAAATTCATCATAGGTATGTATGTAAACGATAGGTGAAGATATTGTTTTAATTAAGGTGAAAGAAGCCGCACTTGGGGCTCGGCTTCGAAAACCATTAAAAAAAAGGGAAAATTAATTATGCTTACCAAAAAATGGGTCAACCTGACAAAATTTTGTTGTAAATTTTATTTTCGTACGATGTTTCTCAAGAAAATAATAATATAATAAAAATAAAAATATTATAAATAGTAATAATCATATATTCATTAATAATATTTGTTAAAAAAAAATTAATAATATTGATTATTACTTAATGTTATGTTGTAGGCGCCGTGACGTGAAGAAGCATGTTGTTTTGGGAAGCTGTAAAGTCCTATATTTGTGCTGTTATTATAGGTGTCACATGTTCTTCAGAATCATATAAGAAACACGATTATTATTATAATCAAAAAGAAGCGTTAAGCCACAAGGGCTATACAGCAAGAAACACGATACATATCGTAATATAATACATGCACTCAGCAGGCTCATTTCAATCATGTGTCCACATATGCACACACTTTAAATACCAATCTTTAAATGTAAACTAGCAATAATCGTTTTTAATAACATTAAAACACGAGTACCTACCTCGTTGAACAATTGATCAATCACAATAACATCAAATTCCTTCCTTCTTTCATAAAGATCTTTCACCAGGGGGATTTTGTACAGCTCTCTGGCAAGAGTTGGTAGAGAAGTTTCAAAGAGTTGAAAGGCCCCACTGGGGCTCTTCCTGTTCTCAAAAAAGTTAATATTTTCATCCTTGAAGTATGGGAGGTCATGAGTATTGTCTTCAATGTTAGGATGTTTGGACGACTTCGGTTGGTTGGTCAACATCACTATCTGAAAATTGTAGTTAAGTTGTGTATCAAGATAAGGTTGAGGGAACTTGACGAAACCCACAACAAAATCTGAATTAAGTTCATCATTTGGTTTGGGAATATTAAATTGAAAAATTCTTACGTTTTGTAAGCTTTCTTTCAGTTTATTTACGTCACTGTTTACTATTACTTAAGTAATAATTGTTAAGACAATCTCTAAATTATGCTCAGTGCATTCAGTTCTCGAAATAATTGTTCATGATTTTTTTATGCTAATTCTGAAATACAGACATAACACATTTAGGTATTACTTTGTGTCCACGGTCGGCCAGAGCCTCAGCGAGAGGCATGAAGACATTCCTGTGACTCCTGGAGGAGACTGGGAGGAGCATGAGGATCTTATAGGACCTCTCAGGTGGAGACAACTTCCCCATGATGCTTCCCACTAGCATCACCACCAGTACACACATCGTCGTTGACTTCATCTGCGGACAGCATGAATTACACTTTTAACATGTAGTACATTTCAGCATTGTACTAAATGCTGAAACAGTAAGCAGGCAAATTTTATAAATGTAATAATTAATTCGTTGACAATGAGTGACAACGGAGATCAAGCTGATCCGAATCAGGAGTGAGAGAAACTAAAATCAAGAAAGACCCATTGATATAACAGTTTATATATTATTCTAAAATAAAACCCATCACATATCTGTATATGTCTAATTCTATTATAAAGCTACATTCAGATTGGAAAAAAGACCTTTTTGGAGAAGTTGTAATGTAGGTTGCTATAAGTTATTATATCTTTCCTTTCAGCAGAAGGATGACATTATGCATCAAAAAATTATTACAAACAGATATATGTTACATAAATTTGTTATTCTACGAATTTCTCTGATGTGAGATTAGCTAATATTGATCATGGTCAGAAACTTCTCAATTGTATTACATTCGGCTACACTCAATTCCCGAGCATGAAAGAGGACAATATAAAGAGAAGTTCTTTCAGGAATGGAGTTGTAAACTTAACATATTGATTCTCTTTAATAAACTTAGGCACACAGTCGTTCATGTACCCGCAGTTGTGATACTAATCTAGAAAAGAGATTAAAGCCGTTTGTTGATTAATTTCAAAGATCATTTAAATCTTGCAAATTTACTTATTATATGTTACAAAAAACGTGATACCTATAAACTACAGACAACTCCAGAGTATACTACAAAGTCTGCCCCTCTATCATTCAGCTTGTTACTACATTTTTGTAACAAGTAGTCAATATTTTGGTCCATTTATCGGTTAAAGTTTATCATAAGTATTTTAGGATCACAACTGATAGGGTAATAACTAATCGAAATTAAAATTAAGATTTATTTATTAACAAAAGTAAAGTTGACTAGCTGGACAATGTCAAAGTAAATGCTTTATATGATATAGGATATAAGTTCCTATGCTTCTCTTGTATTGCAAAAAGTAGGATATACAGTATAATAATGCTGAAGGCACATTTCATATCTTTATGGCTTATAGGTACCGTCTGGTACACTGTCACCAATTATGAACATCATACTTTTACATACAAGTGAGTGTGTGTGAATGTGAATATGTGGTCCAAGTAGTGCGCTCTGTCTCAAGACTCGTCTCGATTTAACAGTGACTGACTATACTTCCTCCAATAATAGAACTTCTTGACTAACCTGGCAGTCAGAACAGCTTGCTTGAACAATAAGGCAATCGATTCGCTGAACAATAATATCACAAGCAGCAGAACAGCGTCAGGAACAAGGACACGAAATAATGACCCTAACTGGGGACCATCAGCAGATCCTCCGTAAAAGTCACAAAACTCCCTTAATACTGAATCATAACCAAATCCTCGACTACGACAGTGCGCAGATACCAAGCAAATTAAGTCTGAAGCTACTGCTCAGGACCTGGGTTAAATTACAGTGTCAGTATGACACACAACCTCAGTAAAACGTCGAAAATTACTAAGTCTAAACTATGCTCTGTGAACAGAGTTACACAGAGTTACGAGAAGTATGTTTCATTTCACCACCGAAATCATACTCTACCAAAAGAGTGTTTAAATAATGAACAAACAACAAGTGAGAGAGAGAGAGATGTTGGTCGAGCAAGGACAAGTAGAGGAGAGAGAGAGGAAGGCAATGCATTCTCCCAGCACAGGTGCATTCACGCGACTGATCACGTGACTCGCCCGGCTACTGCCGAGAAACCGGCAGGTAAACAAGGGAGGTGGTAATTAACAAGGAAATTTGTCAATGCAGGCCACCACACAGCTCTCTCGAACAGTGAGCGCAGTATAAAGTGTATATGATATATCCTACCTAACCACACAGCTCTCTCGAACAATGAGCGCAGTATAAAGTGTATATGATATATCCTACCTAACAACATATGCTTAGTCAAATAATTATATAAAGCAAAATATTTTCAATTTAGCTTATTTTGAAAATATCAACAATATAAAATAACATGAAAAAGTAAAATACATTATATATAAAATATTTTTTTTTATATTTTATTTAAAACGTATTATTACAACACAAAAATAAATATATAGAAAACCACCATCCCTTAACAAACAAGCATCCAAATGAGAATTCATAAGCAGAGTACACCATATGAATTCATTCTCTGCTCGTCTGTTGGTGTGAGCAGACGTATGCCTGCTGCCCTCTCTCAGCGATTGGAAGATTTCCTGTTTTTTTCCAATATGGCGCAGAGTGTAAGGAGGAGGGTAAATACTGTGGGCATCCAGCTGGTTCGCGGGGCAATTTGACTGCAAGCTGCTCCTGTGCTGTTGCCATTAATCATCCAGGATACGTATGGTATCCAGGATGAAGAATTGTATGGTGTAGCACTTAATGGTGCATACAGGGTGTTTGTTAAGTTGTTGAACACCGGCGTCTACGAGAGGCTGGTAGAGAAATACCAGGATGTTCGAGTGGACGTCAATTCTATGGTGAGTGTCCACCTACATGACGTCTCCAGGCATTATACATGGGTTAGAGTGCGAAATGTACCGTTTGAGGCTGATGAAAGGGACATACACAATGTTTTTAAGGCCTATGGGACCGTTCACCTAGGACAGCCCGGCAAGTTGGTGGAAGGTGCATACGTGGGATACCCAGAGGGCACGTTTTCAGTGAAAATGACGATACGGCACCCCATACCGTCATATGTTATATTGGAGGCCTTCAGGACTCAGCTCATGGTGTCCTATGCTTGGCAACGCAGGACATGCAGGCGTTGTGGTGGTTATGATCACATTGCTGCATATTTTGAACAACAGACTCGACTCCATGGTGTTGAATGTACTGCCGCAGGGGAACCTGGGCAAGTTGGGCGTGCTCTAGAGATACAGGAAGGACGTGGGCCTGGTCGTCTGTGGAGTGAGGAGGTGGAGGAGGCAGAGGCAGTGGCGGGTGCGGACCTGACGGCCCCTGAGGCTGGGGACCCTGTGGGACCCATTTTGCCTGATGGTGGGGGACGGCATGGTTAGGCAGAGGAAGCCATTGACGAGGTCCTGGAGAATGTGCTCACCTCTCTGTTTCCCCAGTCCGATGGGGAGGGCGAGTTGGTGACGAGGGCTGATGTGAGGAATGCTGCAGATCTGTGTGGACAACAAACTGAGCCCATCAACTTGGCGGTGTCTTACGGGGCACTGTGCCCAGAGGGTGGGAAGGTCAGACATGTGGTGGAGGTGGAGGTGGAGGTTCACCGTGAGGTGTCCCAGGAGGTGAGGATGGAAACAGGTGGAGTTGCGCGCAAGCGTGAGGCTGTGACATCGGATTCAGATGATGTCCTGACTCCAGCACAGTGGACTGGCAAGGTGGTGGTGGTGGTGGAGGAGGATGGCGGTGGTCCCTCGGGGACTTTGGACCCGGAGCTGGACCGGGGAGGGGTTAGGGCTGCCAGTAGGGACATGCATAAAGGAGGTCCAAAAGGACATGGTGGCGTTGTGAGGAAGGTGTCAAAGCACAGGGGGAAGAAACCACCCCTGGCCTAAGGTGTATGACGGTTAACATTAATGGTTTGTGTCAGGATGTGAAGTGTGCGTGGTTTGCAAGTTTCTTGTGCCGGCAGCCCTATTTGTGCAAGAGCACAATATCAAGGTGGGGCGTGTATTGGAGGTGAATGGTTATAGGGCTTTTGTGATGCAGACGGGACGCTTGGAGGGAGGGGTGGGAGTCCTACTCCGGGAGGCGAGCCCATTTGTGGTTAGTAGAAGTGAAGGGGGGGCGAGGGGCGTATTATCAGAGTGGATGGATGGTGGATGGGCGAGCGAGTGGCGTTAGTGTGTGTGTACGCACCCGCAGAGAGTGATGCATGTCTGAGAGCGGATTTTGTGAGGGATGAGCGTGTTTATTTTTCCGTTCTTTACCACCTGTTGCTATTGTGGGAGGGGATTGGAATTGTGTTATTCGCAGGGCAGACGTCGAGCCACGTGGGGCAGGTCATTTTTCAACTATCCTAGGTGATCTTCTGAGAGATGTGTGTCTACGTGACGTATTTGGGGGTGGGGCTTAGGAGGTGGAGCACACTTTTGTTAGACAAGGATATGCGGCGAGGCTAAATTGGGTGTACATCACAAAGTGGGTTAGAGTGGAGTCCTTGCATACAGTGGAGGTGGAATATTCAGATCACAGGCAGTCGTGGTAGACCTGGGGTGGGATGGGCTGGCCAAGAGGTGGAAGAGTTATTGGAAACTAAACACGAGGATCCTAGGTGATGAAGAGGGGCATGGAGGATTTGAGACATTGTGGGCAGAGCTCAGTGAGGAACGGCGGGGCATAGAAGATTTACTGGGGTGGTGGGACGGGGTGGCTAAGACACAAATACGTAAGTTTTATGTGAGGGAGGGGAAACGCATGATGTAACAATCATATGGGCTCCTTCAGTACCTAGAGGGTAGGTTGAGGGATTGCTATGGGAGAGGTGGACAAGGGGGAGTATATCCTGTAGAGGAGATAGAAACGTTGAAGGGAAGGATTCGTGAGCTCCAAAATGAATGGTTTAATGCGGTGCGTGTGCAGGGGGGGGTGAGGAGGTGTTATGGGGCGATCGACCGCCGGCGTGTGTTTTACGAGGTCAGCAGCGACGTCGGACGGCCACAGAGGTTGGTAGGTTAATCGTCCACTCTGAAGTGGGGGATTATCGTGAGGGGCAAGTGTTGAGGACGACTGAGGGAATGAGTGGTTATGCAGATGCATGGTATGAGCAGTATTTGGGACGTAGTGCAGTGGGAGGTGCAGCATTGCATAGCGTCTGTGAGCTAGTGCCATGTTCATTGGGGCGTAATGATCGAGTAGTGCTGGGTGGGAAGATAGATGAGGGCGAGGTTTGGCGAGCATTAGTGAGTATGCATACGGGAAAGGCTCCGGGGATTGATGGATTACCCTGTAAATTTTACCTGCAGAATTGGAAGTTAATGTGTGGATTCCTTGTGGAGTTGATGAATATCATGAAGGAGAAGGGGGTGTTGGGGGAGTTGCAAGCCACAGCAGTGGTTGTTCTGGTCCCAAAGGGAGAGGTCCAGAATACCCTCAAGGATTATCGGGCGATATCTTTACTTTGTGCGGATTACAAATTGTTTGCCAAAATACTGGGAAATCGCCTGAAATGTGTCGTGGGGCATGTCGTATCTGGAGGGCAATATCAGTTGCCTGGCAGATCTATGGTCGAGGGTCACTGACGTCTTAAGGGGTTTGTAGAGGGTTTGGGAGGAAAGGGGGGGAAAAGGGGGCTTACTTGCTTTGGATTGGCAGGGAGCTTATGACCGTGTGGAACGGGAGGCGTTGCGGCAGATCCTTCTAAAGCAGGGATTTGGGGAAGAAGTTGTGGAATGGGTGGAGACATTGTATCGAGGGGCGCGGGTGCGTGTGCAAATTAATGGTCACATATGGGAAACAGTGTGTATGGGGCAGGGTCTCAGGCAAGGATGTCCACTATCTCAAATCCTGTTTGCCTGTTTTCAAGACCCTTTTTACAGACTCATTGAGGCATGTATCTGTGAGGGGGGGGGGACAGGGGAGGTGGGGTGTTTTCCGGAGATTGTAGGATATGTCGACGACACGATGGTACTTGTGCAGGAGGGAAATAGTTTGAGAGAGGTGGGAGAGGTCATTCGTACGTTTGGGGAGGCTACTGGTATGAGGGTTAACGTGGAGAAATCTTGCTTCTTATAGTTGGGAAATTGGAACTGGCAGGGGGATTGGGATGCTGGTGTGGAGTGGAGGGTGGTGGATAGCTTAAAGATATGTGGAATAGTGTTTATGGAGAATCAAGTGCAGTCGAGAGAGGTGAACTCAGAGCGTATTGCGGAACGGGTGCAGCATAGATTGGGGAGTTTGCGCCCATATCATTTGACATTGTTGCAGAGGGCCATCGTGGTAAACACGTTACTATACAGTAAGGTTTGGCATGTGGTGGCAGCTTACCCCTTAACGGGGTTAGGAATTACGAGAATTTTAAAGCAGGTGTTTAGGTTTATATGGGGTTCTGGGTGCGATTGGCTGAGGAGGGAGGTGGTAATGCTGCCGGTACGTCAGGGGGGGTTAGGGTTATTGGATCTACTGCGTTGGGTAAAATGTGTTTTCCTTACGAAGGGAATATGTACGGGTCGGGTGTGGGGGGGGTTAAAGCTTCTGTATGAGGGAGTGAAGAGGTGGTATGTGGGTGCAAAGTTGAATGTGAGGAAGTGCTACGTACCCTCATGGTCCTACAGGAGCCTGGCAAGATTCGCATAGGGGTTTTGGCGAGAGTAATTGGGAGCCGGGTGGTTGTGCCGGTGGAGGGAATATACCCCATGTATAGATGGGGACATATTTGGTGTCGTTTTCGTAAGTTGAAGCTCAGACCATCGGGTGCGGGAGGTTATGTTCCGTTTCCTGCATGGCATTTTGCCATCAGGAGCGGTCCTGCAGACGAGGTGAATAGTAAAGGAGAGTGGGTGTGGAGTATGTGGTGGCGAGGATACGGCATATCATGAGGTGCATTTTTGTGAATGTTTGGGGAATGTTAGGGATTGGATGAGTAGGATTGTGAGGCTAGTGGGAGGGGGGGCATACCAGTGTTGAGAGCGCTCGTTTTGAATGTGGGAGGGGTGCCAGAGAGTACACAACGTGGATTGGCATATTTAATGGTAGATTTCGTGTACGTGTCTTGGGGTATGCGTCGGAATGGGGATTGGGTGGCGAGGAAACAGGTACTGGCAGCTACTTTTTATAGGACGGTTTGCAGGAACAGGGAAATATATGGATCGCGGTGGAAGGGAGCCTTCCCCGTAGGTTATCGTAGTTTAACTATTGGGATCTTACTCGCTTTGTAGTGGGGGGGGGCGATTGTCATTGCTGGGGCAAGGATTGAGAATGTCATCCGGGGTTTCAATGTGCTCGCCGTCGGGAGTGTGTGTGTGTGTACTCACCTAATTGTACTCACCTAATTGTGGTTGCAGGGGTCGAGACTCAGCTCCTGGCCCAGCCTCTTCGCTGATTGCTACTAGGTCCTCTCTCTCCCTGCTCCATGAGCTCTATCATACCTCGCCTTAAAACTATGTATGGTTCCCGCCTCCACTACGTCACTTTCTAGGCTATTCCACGGCCTGACTACTCTATGACTGAAGAAATACTTCCTAACATCCCTTTGATTCATCTGAGTCTTCAACTTCCAATTGTGACCTCTTGTGTCTGTGTCCCTTCTCTGGAACATCCCGTCTTTGTCCACCTTGTCAATTCCGCGCAGTATTTTACATGTCGTTATCATGTCTCCCCTGACCCTCCTGTCCTCCAGTGTCGTCAGGCCGATTTCCCTCAACCTTTCTTCGTAGGACAATCCCCGTAGCTCTGGGACTAGTCTTGTTGCAAACCTTTGCACTTTCTCTAATTTCTTGACATGCTTGACTAGGTGTGGATTCCAAACTGGTGCTGCATACTCCAGTATGGGCCTGACATAAATGGTATACAGAGTCCTAAACGAATCCTTACTGAGGTATCAGAACGCTATCCGTAGGTTTGCCAGGAGCCCGTATGCTGCAGCAGTTATCTGATTGATGTGCGCCTCTGGAGATATGCTAGGTGTTATACTCACCCCCAGATCTTTTTCCTTGAGTGAGGTTTGCAGTCTTTGGCCATCTAAACTATATTGTGTCTGCGGTCTTCTTTGCCCTTCCCCAATCTTCATGACTTTGCATTTGGCAGGGTTAAATTCAAGGAGCCAGTTGCTGGACCAGGCTTGTAGCCTGTCCAGGTCTCTTTGTAGTCCTGCCTGATCCTCATCCGATTTGATTCTTCTCATTAACTTCGCATCATCTGCAAACAAGGACACTTCTGAGTCTATCCCTTCAGTTATGTCGTTCACATATACCAAGAACAGCACAGGTCCTAGGACTGACCCCTGTGGAACCCCGCTTGTCACAGGCGCCCACTCTGACACCTCGTCGCGTACCATGACTCGTTGTTGCCTCCCTGACAGGTATTCTCTGATCCATTGCAGTGCCTTTCCTGTTATGTGTTCCTGATCCTCTAGCTTTTGCAGTAACCTCTTGTGAGGAACTGTGTCGAAGGCCTTCTTGCAGTCCAAAAATATGCAGTCGATCCACCCCTCTCTCTCTTGTCTTACTTCTGTCACCTTGTCATAAGACTCTAGTAGGTTTGTGACAAAGGATTTTCCTTCCCTGAAACCGTGCTGGTTGTCAATTATACACTTGTTTCTTTCCAGGTGCCCCACCACTCTCCTCCTGATGATCTCCATGACCTTGCATACTATACACGTTAGTGATACAGGTCTGTAGTTTAGTGCCTCATGTCTGTCTCCCTTTTTAAAAATTGGGACTACATTTGCCATTTTCCATACCTAAGGGAGTTGCCCAGTTTCAAGTGATGTGTTGAAGATCTTTGTTAATGGCTCACACAATATCTCTGCTCCCTCTTTAAGGACCCATGGAGAGATGTTGTCTGGTCCCACCGCCTTTGAGGTGTCAAGTTCGCATAGCAGCTTCTTCACCTCCTCCTTGGTTATATGTACCTCATCCAGCACTTGCGGGTGTGCCCCCCTGTTCTGATTTCCTGGAGTCCTACTGGGTTCCACTGTAAATACCTCTTTAAATCTTGTGTTGAGCTCCTGACATACCTCTTGGTCGTTTCTTGTGAATTCCCCATCACCCTTCCTCAGTCTGATTACCTGGTCCTTGACTGTTGTTTTCCTCCTGATGTGGCTGTACAACAGCTTCGGGTCAGTCTTTACTTTTGATGCTATGTCATTTTCATATTGTCTCTGAGCCTCCCTTCTTATCTGTGCATATTCGTTCCTGGCTCTTCGGCTGATTTCTTTATTTTCCTGAGTTCTCTGTCTTCTGTACCTTTTCCATTCTCTAGTACACCTAGTTTTTGCCTCCCTACACCTTTGGGTGAACCAAGGACTCGTTCTGTTCTTCCCATTATTTCTGTTTCCCTTGGGAACAAACCTCTCCTCTGCCTCCTTGCATTTTGTTGCTACATAGTCCATCATTTCTTGTACTGGTTTTCCTGTCAGTTCCCTCTCCCACTGAATGTCTTGAAGGAAGTTCCTCATGCCTGAGTAATTCCCCCTTTTGTAGTTTGGTTTTTCCCATCCTATTCCTGCTACTCTCTCCACTTGGAGCTCAACTATGTAGTCGAAGCACAGAACCACATGATCACTAGCTCCCAGAGGCCTTTCATACATGATACCCTCAATGTCCGAACTACTCATGGTGAATACAAGGTCCAGTCTTGCTGGTTCATCCTCTCCTCTCTCTCTGGTAGTGTCTCTAACATGTTGATGCATGAGGTTTTCCAGTACCACATCCATCATCTTGGCTCTCCATGTTTCGGGACCCCCATGGGGCTCCAGGTTTTCCCAGTCAATCTCCTTGTGATTGAAATCACCCATAACTAGTAACTTTGCTCCTCCCATGTGTGCTCTCCTGGCCACCTCGGCTAGTGTGTCGATCATTGCTCTGTTGCTCTCATCATATTCTTCTCTTGGCCTCCTGCAGTTCTGTGGTGGGTTGTACATTACTGCAATTATCACCTTATGTCCCTCAGACTGGATTGTTCCTACTAAGTAGTCCCTTTCGCCCATGCCATCCATTCCTTCCATTTTCTCAAAATCCCACTGGTTTTTAATGAGCAGTGCAACTCCTCCTCCCCCTCTCCTCCCTCTGTCTTTCCTGAGGATTTGGTATCTGGATGGAAAGATTGAATCTGTTATTGTTCTGGTGAGTTTTGTTTCTGTGAGTGCTATTATGTCTGGGGATGTCTCTTTGATTCTTTCGTGCCACTCCTCATACTTGTTTGTTATTCCATCTGCATTTGTATACCACACCTTCAACTTCTTTTCTAAGACTGTGGTCTGGGAGGTATATTGGGGTTGGGGAAGTGGGAGACCTGGTAAGGAACTATGGGTTGTTGCTGTAGGGGTGGAGTTTGTAATGTAGTGGGTGGGGGCATTGGATGTGGCATGGGTGTTTTGATTTAGAGTGTTTGGTTGCACTGGGGTTGACCTGGTTGGGAGGCTTCTATAGGAAGTTGTGAGGGAGGCTGTATTTGATCTTCTTCCTGGGTCTGGGATCTCCTGTCTGTCTTCTCCATCCCCTCTCTTTCCTCCTTTCGCCTTTGTAACATCTCTCTCAGTTTCTGCCTTTCTTCTTGTGATCTGTCGCGGTCGAGATACACCTTCCTGTATGCCGGCATGTCCCTTAATCGTGCTTTCTCCTGCAGGATCCTGGTCCGAGTCGCTTCTGCCTTGAAGGTCACTTTCACTGGCCGGGTTCTTTTTTTTACAAACCCCCCTATTCTCCGAAAATTTTCCAGCTGGGTCATGTCGTCTTCTCCTATTGCTTTCATGATGCTTTCAATTGCTTTTTTCCCCTTGTTTTCTTGCTTCATATGTTTCCCCTTCAGCTTCCTGGAGCCCATACACAAAGACTGACCTCACCCTTTCATTCTCCCACTGCTTATCCCTGTGTATCCCCTCATTTAATTTGGTTTCCTGCACTGCAGCTTTCCTTTCTTCAGTTTCACTGGCTAATGTACTTGGGCTCAGTGGCCTGTCATTTTCCCTTCTCAGCTTTCCTTGGGCTCTGTTGTTGTCTGTTAGGGCCTCCACATAAAGCTTAGCTCTTTCATTTACTACAGTCTCCTGTGATAGAGCCTCCCCATGCAGTTGTGCCCCTTCTTTCCCTACAGTCCCCTTATTTGTGGCTGAGGTAGCAGTCTCTGTTGTCAATCCCAAAATATTCTTTAGTTCTTTAGGCTGTTTCAGATTTTTTAGTTCCTCTTCTAAACTCTGTATCCTAGCCTCTGCTGCTTTGATATGCAGCTCCCACCTCCTGCTTTCCATATCTATCCTCTCTTCCATTCTCATGCTAAGTTCTTCTAGTTTCTTTTCCCATTCATGATCTCTTTTTATGAGCTCTGCTGCCCAATCTTCCTTTGCAGCTTCCTCCTCCTGTCCCTTGGTTTTTCTTGTTGCTCTCTGACAACCCATTTTTGTTTTATCCTGATTGCCTCAGAGTGGGAAACCTATGTAGTTCTGTATGTTAGGTTAGTAGTGTGTATGTCAGAGTGTGGGGGGGGAGGTAGCAGAGGAACTGTGGCTATGTGGGAGAGGAGTGGGGAGGGGTCAGGAGGGTCTGGGTGAACGGGGGAGGGGAGGGTGAACGAGGGAGGGGAGGGATCAGGGGAAGAAGTGAGTTGTCGGTGGTGAGGGGGGGGGGAGTGTATGTGTGTGTGTGTGTGAGTCTGGATATGTGTGTGTGTGTGTGTGTGTGTGTGTGTGTGTGTGTAATATTGTGTGGAATTATGTGTGGGTTTATTATGTACTGAAAGGTAGGTGGCTTGTGGGTTGTAGTGTAGTCTCAGTGGTCCTTTCTGCCCACAACTTCTTGTGACCTGACCCCCAACCTCCTGGGGCTTGACCGGCACGTACTTACAGTGTGTGTGTGTGTGTGTGTGTGTGTGTGTGTGTGTGTGTGTGTGTGTGTGTGTGTGTATGTGTGTATGTGTGTGTGGGGTGGGGAGGTATGCAGGGAGATACTGTTAATACATACCAGTAATTCTGGGTTATAAAAAGCGATAATTGCTACTAGGGTCTAAAGCTTCAATAAGTGTCTGCCCTTGTGTGTGTGTGTTAGGGAGGGATGGTTACGGGGGGGTAGATCCGTTATACCTCTCTGTTCTGTCTTTCCTAGAAATGCTACACTCTTCGCTTATTGTCCTTTCTGGATTTAAGTATCAATTATTGTTGTTATTATCCTATTCCTTGTTCACATTTAGAGAGGACTTCCTAGCTTCCTAAGTGTTCTTACTACTAATAACTACTGTAATAGCTTGCAGGAGTGAGTGACCAGTATCTAACAGCGATGCAAGACCAAGCCAAGCCAAAAATGCGACATGCAAACCACAATATAGGTGATACTTGTGCTGGCAACGGTCGTGCCAAGTTGCCAGATGCTGATGACGTAGTCTTCGTACGTAGCCTAAATCCCTATTTTGGAGATCCTTCATCCGTGATGATTATAACCACATGTGCTCATATGTCCCTCGTTCCTCACGCGATTTCACTTTTCACTTATGATATTATACACTTCACATTATATACACTTTACTTTATATGTATAATGGCACAAAACTTGTCGTGACGTCACTGCTTCAGGCCTACCGCTGCCTAGTAGACCAAAATGTTTGGATAATTTTGGATAATGGATAATTTCAGGCTTTCTCACGACTTTTTCTAACTAATAACTTTAGCTATCACTCGTATTATTGCTCACTGACGATATCACTACCACTGATTACTGTTAGCAGTCACTGCACCCTTAAAAACACTAGGATTCTCGGAGCCTTGTGTGCCCATGTCTGCACCCACGGACCCACGCGTTGTGTGTGTGTGTGTGTGTGTGTGTGTGTGTGTGTGTGTGTGTGTGTGTGTGTGTGTGTGAGTGTGTGTGTGTGTGTGTGTGTGTGTGTGTGTGTGTGTGCGTGCGTGTGGTGTGGTGTGGGTGTATGGCTTAGATGCAAACGAGGGAAGATTCAGTGTGGTTAGTAGGTGTTAGGAGGTACATGTGATGCTAGCTGGATTAAGTGTGTGATCCAGTTTGATAGTGGGGAATTTAGGGGTATATCTTCGCATGCGTGTCCCATGGGATGACTGTATTACCCTCTGTGTATATAACACCTTGCTATGCTTGGTCACTTACCATCACACCTATGACTTTGTCAATGGTCCAAGTCGGACCGAAACGTCGTCGTAAGCTTCTCTCTTTTATGTTCGGGTTATTTGTGTATATATTATTGTTTAGAGGTATTGTACGCATGTATGCAGTAAGAATGCTTGGGTGTGGTTTGTTGTGATTGAGATACTGTTGCGATGTGACAGGCTTATATGCTCATGTACAGCTGGGAGACTGAATGACAGGGAACTGGACGCTACCGAGAGACAGTGGTGGTTGCCTAAATGAGGGAGAAGAGGGGGAGGTGTAATAGAATGTTTTGTTATAGGAGACAGCATTGAACGTTGCCCTATTAAGGGCTCATCTCTGATTGGAGGTTAATGAGATAGGATTATATACACATATACGGATTACGGGGTTATTTTTCAAACTGTTCATACTGTGTACCTTGTGTGTGGTGAGAGGAGGCATTTATCAACTTATTGTTTAATGTCACTTTGTTTTATGTAAAAATTTATATATGTTTGGTTTTGTTTCATTTAAGTGAATGTATAGTAGCCTTTGAACCAAGTGAGAGAGTAATTGTGGTAGGGGACCTGAATGCTAGAGTAGGAGAAACTTTTAGAGAGGGTGTGGTAGGTAACTTTGGGGTGCCAGGTGTAAATGATAATGGGAGCCCTTTGATTGAACTTTGTATAGAAAGGGGTTTAGTTATAGGTAATACATATTTTAAGAAAAAGAGGATAAATAAGTATACAAGATATGATGTAGGGCGAAATGACAGTAGTTTGTTGCATTATGTATTGGTAGATAAAAGACTGTTGAGTAGACTTCAGGATGTACATGTTTATAGAGGGGCCACAGATATATCAGATCACTTTCTAGTTGTAGCTACACTGAGAGTAAAAGGTAGATGGGATACAAGGAGAATAGAAGCATCAGGGAAGAGAGAGGTGAAGGTTTATAAACTAAAAGAGGAGGCAGTTAGGGTAAGATATAAACAGCTATTGGAGGATAGATGGGCTAATGAGAGCATAGGCAATGGGGTCGAAGAGGTATGGGGTAGGTTTAAAAATGTAGTGTTAAAGTGTTCAGCAGAAGTTTGTGGTTACAGGAAAGTGGGTGCGGGAGGGAAGAGGAGCGATTGGTGGAATGATGATGTAAAGAGAGTAGTAAGGGAGAAAAAGTTAGCATATGAGAAGTTTTTACAAAGTAGAAGTGATGCAAGGAGGGAAGAGTATATGGAGAAAAAGAGAGAGGTTAAGAGAGTGGTGAAGCAATGTAAAAAGAGAGCAAATGAGAGAGTGGGTGAGATGTTATCAACAAATTTTGTTGAAAATAAGAAAAAGTTTTGGAGTGAGATTAACAAGTTAAGAAAGCCTAGAGAACAAATGGATTTGTCAGTTAAAAATAGGAGAGGAGAGTTATTAAATGGAGAGTTAGAGGTATTGGGAAGATGGAGGGAATATTTTGAGGAATTGTTAAATGTTGATGAAGATAGAGAAGCTGTGATTTCGTGTATAGGGCAAGGAGGAATAACATCTTGTAGGAGTGAGGAAGAGCCAGTTGTGAGTGTGGGGGAAGTTCGTGAGGCAGTAGGTAAAATGAAAGGGGGTAAGGCAGCTGGGATTGATGGGATAAAGATAGAAATGTTAAAAGCATGTGGGGATATAGTTTTGAAGTGGTTGGTGCAATTATTTAATAAATGTATGGAAGAGGGTAAGGTACCTAGGGATTGGCAGAGAGCATGCATAGTTCCTTTGTATAAAGGCAAAGGGGATAAAAGAGAGTGCAAAAATTATAGGGGGTTTAAGTCTGTTGAGTATACCTGGTAAAGTGTATGGTAGAGTTATAATTGAAAGAATTAAGAGTAAGACGGAAAATAGGATAGCAGATGAACAAGGAGGCTTTAGGAAAGGTAGGGGGTGTGTGGACCAGATGTTTACAGTGAAACATATAAGTGAACAGTATTTAGATAAGGCTAAAGAGGTCTTTGTGGCATTTATGGATTTGGAAAAGGCGTATGACAGGGTGGATAGGGGGGCAATGTGGCAGATGTTGCAAGTGTATGGTGTAGGAGGTAGGTTACTGAAAGCAGTGAAGAGTTTTTACGAGGATAGTGAGGCTCAAGTTAGAGTATGTAGGAAAGAGGGAAATTTTTTCCCAGTAAAAGTAGGCCTTAGACAAGGATGTGTGATGTCACCGTGGTTGTTTAATATATTTATAGATGGGGTTGTAAGAGAAGTAAATGCGAGGGTCTTGGCAAGAGGCGTGGAGTTAAAAGATAAAGAATCACACACAAAGTGGGAGTTGTCACAGCTGCTTTTTGCTGATGACACTGTGCTCTTGGGAGATTCTGAAGAGAAGTTGCAGAGATTGGTGGATGAATTTGGTAGGGTGTGCAAAAGAAGAAAATTAAAGGTGAATACAGGAAAGAGTAAGGTTATGAGGATAACAAAAAGATTAGGTGATGAAAGATTGAATATCAGATTGGAGGGAGAGAGTATGGAGGAGGTGAACGTATTCAGATATTTGGGAGTGGACGTGTCAGCAGATGGGTCTATGAAAGATGAGGTGAATCATAGAATTGATGAGGGAAAAAGAGTGAGTGGTGCACTTAGGAGTCTGTGGAGACAAAGAACTTTGTCCTTGGAGGCAAAGAGGGGAATTTATGAGAGTATAGTTTTACCAACGCTCTTATATGGGTGTGAAGCATGGGTGATGAATGTTGCAGCGAGGAGAAGGCTGGAGGCAGTGGAGATGTCATGTCTGAGGGCAATGTGTGGTGTGAATATAATGCAGAGAATTCGTAGTTTGGAAGTTAGGAGGAGGTGCGGGATTACCAAAACTGTTGTCCACAGGGCTGAGGAAGGGTTGTTGAGGTGGTTCGGACATGTAGAGAGAATGGAGAGAAACAGAATGGCTTCAAGAGTGTATCAGTCTGTAGTGGAAGGAAGCCGGGGTAAGGGTCGGCCTAGGAAAGGTTGGAGGGAGGGGGTAAAGGAGGTTTTGTGTGCGAGGGGCTTGGACTTCCAGCAGGCATGCGTGAGCGTGTTTGATAGGAGTGAATGGAGACAAATGGTTTTTAATACTTGACGTGCTGTTGGAGTGTGAGCAAAGTAACATTTATGAAGGGATTCAGGGAAACCGGCAGGCCGGACTTGAGTCCTGGAGATGGGAAGTACAGTGCCTGCACTCTGAAGGAGGGGTGTTAATGTTGCAGTTTAAAAACTGTAGTGTAAAGCACCCTTCTGGCAAGACAGTGATGGAGTGAATGATGGTGAAAGTTTTTCTTTTTCGGGCCACCCTGCCTTGGTGGGAATCGGCCAGTGTGATAATAAAAAAAAAATAAGTCCATCTCATTTACTCCATGGCAGAAGGCTCGAACCTGTTCCTCCCATGAATGATAAAGAAATCATAGAGTATCCTACTCATTTCGAACCTGAGCAACTCAGACGTAAATTCAAACACCTTAATAAAGTGATTGAACGTTGGGAGAAAATTTGGAGAGAAGACTATCTCACCTCATTGAGAGAACACTTCTAAGAAGCTGGTGTTCCTGAAAATCATAAGTCCTTAAGACCTGGTGACATAGTGATTATTGACAGTGATGGTCCGAGGTCCCAATGGCCACTTGGAAAAATTGTGACCATATATCCTGATGCAAATGGAATCATCAGGACAGTTGATGTTTTAAGCAAAGGTGTAGTGAATAAGCAGACAATAAATAAACTAGTGCCGTTAGAATTACACAGTGTTGAAAACAAAATTAGTGATTCTCCAGAAACCACACCTACTAAAGCTGTTCAGAAAAGACAAGCAGCAGTGGTGGCGAGTGAGAAAATCAAATTAATGTTAAGTGATGAATAGTTCACCTGCAGCAAACCTCCGCCGCCCCTCTGTGTGGAGAAATTTTCTCCAGGAAGGGGGTATCAGCCCCCTTCAGCCACTTCAGCCCCTTTCAGCCCTGAGGGGCCCAGCCCTCTCAGAAGGGGCAAATATCTTACTTACTGCTATAGTGAGTAATTGATCCCAGATGCAGTACCAGTATACGACCTGTGGTCAAGTGACTGTCGCTCCTTGCAGTGCAGTGTTGCAGAGTGTATTTTAATAAGAGACAGTACATCTCTTACCTTAGCAGGACAATTAAGGAAAATCCTGTTCCCACTTTATTACCATGGTAGAGATAGTGTATATTGTCGTCTATGCTTAAGACAGCAAGAATCAAACATTCTGCTTTGCCTCATAGAGGAAGTGGCAAGGAAGCAAAAGTACTAGGTCAGCCTTTCCTTGGTGCTGGGGGCAGTGATGGCATGGGGCGTTGTGGCGTCTTCAGATTACTTTTGACTCTACTGAGAGTGACACTGACGCCAGGATAACCAACAAAAACGATCTGTGCGTTAGTGTGAACAAAGTGTCTCACAAAACACGATAAACGCTTACAGAGAAGTGTGATCAACTTCTTAGTGATATTGTGTGAACAATTATTGGTGAACAGTGTAACGACGAGTGTGCGATCCAACAGAGTGTAGTTCGACATTCTTCAAAGAACACTATTCTTCAATCAACTCAACGGATATCCGAGCGCAATTATGGGTCAGATACATATACCCAGGTAAGTGTTCTAACTCGTGATGTACTACTATTGACTGCGCAGTTGAGTATAAAGTCGTGAGTTAGTCACTTATCATAAACCCCGGTGATATGCAGACCTTTGAGTCCACACACGTAAGTTTGTCAGCAATCAGTGAATGAAATATGCTGACATAGCACCCCTTAGGGGTAATTTATAGTCTTACAAATTATAACTCATTTACAGCCCGTTGAGAGATGACTTCGACAGCTTCTCAAGACCTCGTCTGCAGGGGCGGCTGTGCAGGCAATGAGCTGTCTTTCTAAGTTAAGTTTCTCTATATTTAAGCTTAGCTGGTAATACCATTTCTCAACACAGTGTATGTCATGTATTAATACTGCTATAGGGTATATAGTGTATGAAGAAGTCTTGGGTGGATTGCACCCGTGTTGAGATATAGAGTATATCATCCTTGTATGTGAGGCAAAGGAGTTCATAATTGTTACTTAGAGCAAGTAGTATCCTTCGTTCATATAGCATGTCATTGTTTTGTTGGTATTTGATGAGGGGTGGAGTACCTTTTTACTTCCAGAGCACATATGTACGACTTAATAAATGTACCGTTGCTGGGGGGGGGGATGTATAGGTTTTAATGGTGTGTGGTGATGCTTTTACCTTTAAGAATTGTTTTGTATATAAAACTTGGCATAAGATGTATAAGTGTGCTGAAGTAGATTATCTGGATATGTCGTTGGCCCACTTGTGTGAAGTGTTCCTTTTTCTTTTTGGATTGTGTATACATATGTTGTACTTTAATTTTGTTGTTCCATGTCGATTGGTTTAGTGACATGTGTTTGCTTCCATGTATAATGTATACTGTATTTTAAATAAAACATATATAAAAATCTTTATATGCATAAAAGAAGGCATCCATAAAAGTCAGATTTTAAAAAAAATGCATTTTGTTAAATGCAAAGTGTTTCAGAAATGAAAAATAAGTAAAATCTTCTGAATGAATCCTGCTGTAATTATAATCCAGCTGTGGAAAATTTTGAATTTTCTCAAATTCAGCTTGCATAAATTTGAATAATATAATAATTGTGAATTAAAAGGAAGCTGATTTGACCATTTGAGATATATTTCTGTCAAGGAGGATGTACAGCAGTGGAAAATTCAGCTAATAATCCGGCATCTTCGAGGCCAAATTGGGGTTTCTCGGCCAGAATTTCTAATAGGAAACCATGTTGATGTCCTTTGCTGAAGAATTTAGACAGGAAATTTATGGGACCTCAAGAATTATGTGTGGATGGTGAAAGATAAGGAATACGACATCACTCACACGGGGAAGTGCACCATTAACCCTTTCATTTGGATCTCTATCTGTCCAATGTAGAGTCCATGTGTCAGGCAGGTGTTGTTGTGTGATCCATCCAAAGTAATTAAATGGTAAATGGTAATACTTTTTTTTTTCT
Organism: Cherax quadricarinatus; assembly: GCF_038502225.1. Lineage (NCBI taxonomy): Eukaryota > Metazoa > Arthropoda > Malacostraca > Decapoda > Parastacidae > Cherax > Cherax quadricarinatus. Next base: position 18,318,204 of record NC_091376.1, read on the forward strand.
TATAACACCATTATAATTTATGTACAATTAATATTTTCTTTGTACCAAGCAAGCCTAATCATATACAGCCCACAATATTTTGTAATATAATAATAATAATAATAATAATAATAATAATAATAATAATCATAATAATAATTTTATTTCAAGTATATGTACAAAGTATACAGGCCTACATGACATCAGTGACATACTACTATATAGAAAGTCCTTTGTTATAGAGAGCATTTCAGGCAAATTTGATCAGTTTTGCCACAGGATGGGACCCACACCAGTCCACTACCTCCCAGGTACCCATTATACTGATGGGGAACATAGTCAACCGGTATAAAGAAGCATGCCCTCGCTGGGAATCGAACCCTGACCCTCGTTACGTGAAGGAAGATCTTTAGCCACCAGGCTAAGGGGCAATACTCATGCATGTACAAGCATATGTATACATACCCCTCTGGGTTTCCTTCTATCTTCTTACTAGTTCTTGTTCTTGTTTATTTCTGCTTATCTCCATGGGGAAGTGGAACAGAACTCTTCCTCTGTAAACCATGCATGATGTAAGAGTAACTAAAATTCCAGGAAGAAGGAGCTAGTAACTCTTTTCCTGTATATATTACTAAATTTAAAAGGAGAAGCTTTTGTTTTTCCTTTTGGGCCAACCTGCCTAGGTGGGATATGACCGGTTGGTTGAAAGAAGAAAGAATAAGATTGTAATTATTAATTTAAATATTAGGTCTAGCTTTTTGTGAGAGGTGATGAAGTGGACATCGAGGGAGTCACAGTTCGGCGACCTAGTGTGACTAAGTCCGACGTACCTCACCCGAGTTACTTGCACTTTACCCTTTGAGGGTCGGTCATGTACATGTATGTCATAACAGCTTGGGTCGGTCACGTACTTATACACGTAAATTCTAGCGCCTTCAAATTGAGCAGGAGAAAGCTCGTATGCCTACATGCGAGAGAATGGGTATGCGTCGTCAGTGGCACAGTATAAAAAAATCGGGGCACCTGCATAGCATCGTGGGAGTGGTAATTCAGTGTGCCTTGGTCACCAAGCCAAGTGGTAAGGAATACCTCACTCTCCGGCGAATAGGCACTCTTCCCTTCCCAAGTGATACTTCTAGCAAAGATTGAAGTGTCAGTGAAGATGAATCTAATGGTTTTGAGGAGTTTGTGACAGAAAGTAATGACCAGGATTCCAGAAATAGTGATGAAACCCAGACCATTGCAACCTTCCACCAAAAAGGGTCAGACAAAGTGACTTTTTGCATGTGGGTGGTGGGGATGACAACATAGTTGGTGGAGAAGACATTGTGGGTAGTGGAGAGAGCAGTGTAGGTAGTGAGGAAGGGAGCGTCTGTGGTGGGGAAGACTGCTTGGGTTTGTGTAAACAACATGGCCAGCCCGCTGGCTGATTGGCTGTCTCTATCTTCGTCTGTCTGTATCTATATCAGTCTCTGTCTCTATCTCTGTCTATCTCTTTCTGTCTATCTCTGTCTCTGTCTCACAGGTACACAAATACAATTATACATAGTGTAAATTATCTAGGATAACCAAAAAAAAATCCAGGGAAAGTGCTGTACTGTGCTGGTAGATATAATGCATAGTGAGCATGACTGACGAGTAATACGTATTTACACTTTCTCAGGAATCAGACTGCGTCGTGTGTAATACCTCTTGGTTCATGAGTAACACTCAGACAGAGAGGGAGACAAGCAGAGAGACAGAGAGAGAAGCAGACAGAGACAGACGGATAAGCAGAGACAGAGGTAAACGGAGAGCTAGAGAGACAGACATTAAGCTAGACAGAGCTAGAGCTAGACAGAGAGATAGACAGAGCTGGACAGACAGATAGAGAGACAGACACGCTTATGCTGACTGTGAAAACAAATAAAGCCAAGGCTCATCAATTGTCACCACTGCTGCATTGTGCCTCAAGTGTGGAATAACACTCGTCTTACACCATGCATCAAAGATACATTATTACTATTATTATTATTATTATTATTATTATTATATACTCCCACATATCCAAAACATTGCTGGGGCCTATAAATATTATGTATATATTTTTAGATATTAGTATGTGACTAAGGTCCATGAAAATGTTCACAAGTCATTGTTTGTATGGTTATTGAGTAGCATACAACAAATGACTATATACAAAATATAGCGCATATTGGTCTCACAGGCTATAAAAGTTATTGACAAAAATAAAAGAAAAAAGAAGAAAATAACTAAATAAACAATGACTGCGGGACCAAAAACATTCTTTATCACTTCGTAAGGAAAAAAATATTTTCGAATATTTTTCGACCCTGAGAACTAATTTCAGAGAGAGGGACTCTCAACCCTCAAAGGATAATAATTCAGGTAATACCCTGTAAACCTCATGCAGGTAATTTTCCCACATAATAATTCATTCCCTCTGAAGGCTTTAACCTATTAGTCTAAGTAAAGCTCTAAAGCTAAATAAAACAGTTTATTACAATAAGGATCATGTGTCAACTCTATTATAACTCACTAAGTTCATTAGGTCTCCCCAATAAATTATCCCTTACTTCACTTTTCTGAAAGTGATGTATCTTTTAACAATTTTTTCAAATTGGATTTTACACTGTTCGAAATCAATACAAATTCAAGGTAAACTTCACCAACACTTAAGATCTGAAGATGATCAGAAGATTGTAATAAAGTTGGTAGAATTACTGACAATATGTAAAGTAAAAAGACACAAGTGCAACTAAAGTGACATAAAATGTCACATTAGTTGCAATTGTGTTCTTTTACTTTACTTGATCGGAAGAGGCATTCCCCAGGTATTGCAATTATTATTATTATAATCAAGGGGAAGCGCTAAACCCGGAGGATTATACAGCGCCTGGGGGGGGGGATGTGGAAGGCATTCAGGCTTAATTCGGGGAACTGGAGCACAGATCCAATTCCCTAAATCAAGAGCCCCTCACCAACATCAAGGAACCTTCCTTGAGGGGTCAGGTATTGCAAGGAAGCATTTTGTTTCATAAAATAAACAAATTATAACTTTCACAAACCAAAATGAGTGTGATGCTTTCACTCATAAACAAAAAAGCTAAAAGTTTTAAATCGAGAAGAAGAATCGTTCTCCACCTATCACATTTAATGAAGCAATTCAAAGTTTGTTAACTACGTTATCAAACTGATAATTAAATTTGCAGGTACATTCTGTGATCATATTGTTCCTTCATTATCCTTTGTTAATATTGATCTGTTATCATCCTAATACAATCTTTCATGAAATAATGAAAAATCAGAGTGATGCTGCTCTGGTTGTTTGATGAAGTGAGAGTTTAACAACTCACCTTCACTCACTATGAAGTTCAACAACTCACCTTCTCTCACTATGAAGTTCAACAACTCACCTTCCCTCACTATAAAAATCAACAACTCACCTTCACTCACTAAGAAGTTCAACAACTCACCTTCTCTCACTATGAAGTTCAACAACTCACCTTCCCTCACTATAAAGTTCAACAACTCACATTCCCTCACTCTGAAGTTCAAAAACTTACCTTCCCTCACTATCAAGTTCAACAATTCACCTTCACTCACTATGAAGTTCAACAACTCACCTTCCCTCACTGTGAAGTTCAACAACTCACCTTCACTCACTAAGAAGTTCAACAATTCACCTTCCCTCACTAACAAGTTCAACAACTCACATTCCCTCATATGAAGTTCAAAAACTTACCTTCCCTCACTATCAAGTTCAAGAATTCACTTTTACTTGCAATCAAGTTCAACATCTCACCTTCACTCACTATCAAATTCAACCACTCACCTTCCCTCATTATGATGTTCAACAACTCACCTTCCCTTACTATGATGTTCAACAAATCACCTTCCCTCACTATGATGTTCAACAACTCTCCTTCCCTCACTAGGAAGTTCAACAAATCACCTCCTTTCACTATCAAGTTCAATAACTAACATTCTCTCTCAAGTTAAACAAATCACCTTCCCTCACTATCAAGTTCAACAAATCACCTTCCGTCACTATCAAGTTCAACAACTCACCTTCACTCACTATCAAGTTCAACAACTCACATTCCCACACTATCAAGTTCAACAAATCACCTTCCCTCCCTATAAAGTTCAACAATTCACATTCCCTTACTGTCAAGTTCAACAAGTCACCTTCCCTCACTGTAAAGTTCAGCAAATCACCTTCCCTCCCTATAAAGTTCAACAATTCACCTTCCCTCAATATAAAGTTCAAAAACTCACCTTTCTCTCACTATCAGGTTCAACAACTCACCTTCCCTCACTATTAAGTTCAACAACTCACCTTCTCTTACTGTCAAGATCAATAACTCACCTTCCCTCACTATCAAGTTCAACAACTCACCTTCTCTCAATATCAAGTTCAACAACTCACCTTCCCTCACTATCAAGTTTAACAACTCACCTTCCCTCACTATCAAGTTCAACAATTCACCTTCCCTATCTATAAAGTTCAACAACTCACCTTCCCTCACTATCAAGTTTAACAACACTCCTTCCCTCACTATCAAGTTCAACAATTCACCTTCCCTATCTATAAAGTTCAACAACTCACCTTCTCTCACTATCAAGTTCAACAACTCACCTTCTCTTACTGTCAAGTTCAACAAGTCACCTTCCCTCACTATAAAGTTCAACAAGTTACTGTGCCACACTGTGAAGGAAGACACTCAGGTGTAGTTAAGTTCAACACTTTACTGTTTCACACTGTGAGTGAAAGTATATCACTGTGGTAGACTCTGAGAGGAACAACACAGCAGCGCTCCCTGGCAACCATCGTAATCTTCAACACAGATGCCAACCATCACAGTTTTATTATAATTTACATTACTTGCTCTTCACATGTATTATTCTCAAACTTTGCTTACTATAACACTAATCTTAAAAATCTGTTCGTTTCATTATATTATTTTTGTATAATATAGAGGAATATTTCCAATAAGAAATTTACATAAAATATGCAGCCTAATCATCATGACTTAATAAACATTGTCTTTCTTCTTCTTGCTACGTGTTCATTAGCTAATCTTTTTCAAATGCATCTTTCTATGTTTTTCAAATTCATCTTTCTAGATTACAGAAGGAAAATGAGCAATGAAAATCACACTTAGCTTGGATAGGAGAGGTAGAGGGCACCTGTTTGTCTTGCTATTTGCCATAAATAAAGGAGTTAAAATATCACTCTGAGGAACAGAACATAGACATATGACAACAATTCGAAGGTTAAACTAGAGGGTAACTAACTTAACTATCCAAGGAAAACAACTAAATGTCGTTGTTACTGCAGTTTTAAGTAAAACTTTATTTTCCTTAGCAGGGACAGGACAGTAGTAGAAAATTTATATACAATGTTATAATATTCAGATGCCAGTGTGTTAACCACTCGTCCAACTGACTCTTATAGAATTCATCCAACTCTGTATATTTTCATGCACCACAGGTAGGTTAGCATTGGTCTCATTGTTAATTAAATGCAGGTTTTCCCAGACAAATCCCAAACAAGCGTGGCTGTGGGGATTTGTCTGTGCTCAACTTCCTTCAAAGCGACCATTCATGGCAGTTTTAAAGGTAGCAAGTGAAATATTTATCCAGAAAATTTAACTGATACATCGTGTTGAAAATTTAACCAGATGAGGTTTATTCAATAAGCTCATTCCCCGCTCAGACGTTGTGCTGAGCGGTTGTCAGCTGCTTCTTCTCAGTCCCAACACCTGGTGGAGGAGTTTTTTTACATCAACAACAATGGCGGCTGCGTTTCGCCGGCGTGGTAATACTGTTTGTATTCAACTAACACACGGCTCTATCACCAGCGAATCAATGGGTTAATGCCAGCAATCATTCCTGATACATATGGCATTCAGCGTGAATCCTTGTGTGGAGTCACCTTGAATGGAACTTCACAGATCTTCATCAAGTTTTGTGACACTCAGATTTACGAGAAGATTGTGACCCAGTACCAGGATATAAGTAAGCAAGTCACCCCAGCAGTTTCAGTCCAGTTGCATGACGTTTCACGGTACTATACGTGGGTACGTGTGCGAAACGTGCCTTTTGAGGCCAATGAAGTTGATATACGTGACGTTTTTGAACGTTATGGGAAGATCCACCTGTTCACCATGGGTAGGTGGTCTGACGGCCACTATGCTGGTCTTCAGGAGGGGTCATTTACGTTGAAAATGTCCCTTCGTCAGCCGATTCCTTCGAACGTACACCTGGAGGATTTTCGTTCCCAGGTGTACGTTACGTATCCTGGACAGAGAAGAACTTGCCGCCTCTGCGGCGCTTTGGATCACATAGCGGCTCAATGTGTTCAGCGCCAGCCGCCCTCGGGACGTGGTCGTCGTCCTGACGGCGGAGTACCCCGTCAGGCTCCGGAAGAAGAGGTTGAGGGCTCGCCGTGTCTGACATCATCGAGTGCTGAGGTTGATCGGGCCATGCTACTAGAGTCATCTTGTGTGACTCTACCTGGGACTGCCTCCCTTGACGAGGTGGAACATGTGAGCAGTGTAATCCCTATAGCAAGAGAGGCAGGTGATATGGAGGCCGACATTGTATCTGCGTTGAGTGACCTATTAGCATCGCATGAGTCTGATTCTGTGCCGTGTGTGCCTTTGTTGAAGTGTTCTGATGAGGTGAGATTACGTGTAGATGATGCTGATCAAATAGCTAAAGTGCGAGATTTGGAGAGTTAGAGGGTTCATACTGTTGAGGCAGACATTCACAAGAACACTCCAAGTACTGACATGTCTGAAGATGCTGTTTCTAGGAAGCGTGCGGCTACCCCGTCTGACTCCGATGATGTCTTGACCCCTGGACAACGTTCATGGAAGAAGACGTGGTCGGAAATCACGGGTGGGGGAAGGTCGCGCGAGTCCAGGACAGCAGGTAATATCACTGGGATTGCCGAAGGTGCGCGAAGTGCCTTGGGTGCTTGCCAACGCAAAGAGGGAAAGGGAGTGGTAGCCCCTAGAGGAAAGCCACCTTCAACACAGTTAGGTGTGTAACTATTAATGTTAATGGTTTGAAATCTGTCAGAAAGTGTGTGCAGGTGCATGAGTGGTTGAATCGTTTTGCAGTGGATGTGTGTTTTTTGCAAGAGCATATCTTTTTGATTATAACAATAATTGCAAGAACATACCCATAAGGTAGGAAGTTTGTTTGAGATGGATGGTTATGACATTGATGTGACTCACTCCAGACGTCTGAAAGGTGGAGTGGCTGTGTTGATAAAAGCGACCAGCCCGTTTGTGATGAGACATTGGGAGGAAGGGGGGGAGGGTCGCATGGTGTGAGTCGTGGGGATTGGGGTAGTAGAAGGGTTGCTTTGTAGGGGTATATGGGCCGGCTGAACATGATGTTAATATTAAAAATACTTTTGTTAGAGATGTCTTAGTATGTTATTTGAGATCCCTGCCGGAAATTACAGTGGTCGGTGGTGATTGGAACTGTGTGGCACGCCGTAAAGACGTTGAACCGAGGGGGGCGGGTTTCTGTCCGCTTATTTTGGTGACTTGTTGTCTGGGCTGGGGTTGGTAGATGTACACGGAGGACGTGGCTTGGTGATTGAGCATACTTTTGTGCATAGGGGCTATGTGGCATGTGTAGATAGGTGTATGTGTCTCGGCGGGTGGTCGTAATCAATGTGCGTGTGTTGAATGTCTTTTTCTCCGACCACCGGGGAGTTTTTGTAGAGCTCGACTGGGGGGGTCTCCCAAATCGTTTTAAGGGATACTGGAAATTGAATATGCGGATGCTACAAAGTGCAGATGATACGGAACTATTCGCAGACTTATAGGCGTCTATGGGAGTAGACTCCTGGGAGGGGTAGGATTTAGTACGATGGTGGGATGAGATTGTGAAGCCTCGAATTAAGAATTTTTTTGTGCATCGGGGAAAGGAGGCCACTCGCTTGGAATATGGTTTTCTGAGGTACCTGGAGGGTCATCTACGACAATGTTATGAGCAGGGAGAGGCATCTGGGGTTTACCCAGTGGATAAGATCGACGCTCTTAAAGAACAAATCCAGGTATTGAAAAATAAGGTTTTCGATGGGGCGCATTTCGGGTGGGGTGGAGGAGGCTTTGTGGGGTGACAAGCCGTCTGCTCGTGTCTTACGAAGTCAGACACAAAGGCGAAAAGCGACTGAAATTGTGAGTTTAGTAGTGCAGGATGAAGTTGATGGGTATAGTGAGGGATAGGTCTTAACAACAACTGAGGGGATACGTTTTTATGTCGATACTTCAAGTAAGCTCCAGATGCAAAGTAAAGACGTGAGTGAGCATGCGATACAGGAATTGGGGAGAGGAGTATGATGCGAGTTAAATGATTATGATCGCCTTCTCATGGGTGGGCCTATATCTGAGGCAGAGGTGTGGGAGGCACTACAAGGAATGAGTAAGGGGAAGGCACCAGGCATTGATGGCATCCCTTTTGAATTTTATATCAAACATTGGGAGGTAATACTGACTTTTATGGTTCGTTAACTCAATGCGATGAAGGAGGGGGGGTGTTAGGTCTGTCTCAGCGTACGGCAGTGTTTGTCTTAGTTAGGAAATGTGATGTGCCGTTAGCTGTTAAGGACTACCGTCCCATTTCGTTGACGTGTAGTGACTATAAACTATGTGTGAAAATTTGGATGAATAGAACTAAGAAAGTGTTTGATAAGGTAATCCATAAGAGTCAGTTTGGTGTGCCAGGTAGGTCAATTTATGATGGTCATGGGAATATCAGGGAGTTTGTTGAGGAATGTGGGGTGAGGGGTGGGGGTGGTGTTTTGGCTTTAGACTGGCGAGCCACTTTTGATAGTGTGGAAAGGGAGGTTCTGTGGAAGTTTATGAGATGGCAGGGTTTTGGAAATGAGGTCATCATGTAGGCTCATTCGTTGTACAGTGGAGGGGATTTAAAGAACAAGTTAATGGCATGTTAGGTGTTTTTGTACACTTGAGCAGGGGCATTCGTCAGGGATGCCCCAAGTCTTAAATGCTTTTTGCATGTATGCAGGACCCTTTTTACTGGGCTGTTTATGGACGGGGAGTAGAGACATCGTGGGGTCCGAGTAGTGGTCGACCGACCCCTGTGGGTTATGTAGATGATACTACTGTGTTATTACGTTCACGGGAGCAATTGTGTTTTGTTGGGAGACTTGTTGACATATTTGGCAAGACTACTGGGATGTGTCTTAATAGAGAAAAATCGAAGATTATGGAGTTGGGGGAGTGGGTGGGGGATGGTGAGGATGCAGAGGGGTGGACTGTCGTTGATTGTATCACTATATGTGGTATTCATTATATGTGGGAGGTCGATCAGATGAGGGCGTGTAATTCGGGGAGGGTTGTGCATAGTGTCTTGGGGTGCTCAAATAGTCTACGGCCGCGACATTTAACCCTGCATCAGAGGGCGGTGGTCATTAATGTCCTGCTTTATAGCAAAGTATGGCATGTTGCTGCACTGTATAGTCTGTTACAGGGGGACGTCAAACGTCTTTTGCATAGAGTTTATCGATTTTTGTGGGGTTCAGGTTGCAATTGGCTCACAAGAGCGGTGGTGGAGACACCAATGCATCAGGGAGGGTTGGGTCTCATTCCTCTGGAGGCTCGTGTCATGGCATGTTACGTGAAGCGTCCTTTTCTCCGACTGGGTGGGATGCATGGTGGGTTAAGTGAATTGTATCACGACCTGCGCAGGTGGTGGGGATGGAGGAATTTAATTAGGTGCAACACGATGCTTCACGTATTATTGCACATGAGGGACATGCGCTGTGTAAAATTATGTACCTTAGAAAGGGCGGGTATGGAGGTAGTCTTGCTGCGAGTTGAAGGAATGTATCCCATGTATGCGTGGGGTGATGTATGGAGGCGAGTTAAACAGTTGCATCTGCCTGCTCAAGCACGGGAAGTGGTTTTTAAATTTTTACATGGAATCTTGCCTTCCGGGGAGGTGTTGTATAATAGGCGTTTGGGGGAAGACTGGGGTATCATACTCAAAAACCTCATTCTAACCAAATTTATGAAGATAATGCTGGCCAGAATTATAACACAAATTTAGATAGCTTATCTGAGGTTCCTGGAGCTGTCTTGTCCAGTCGACTGATACCTCAAGTTATGCAGGAATGCACATCCAACAATTTCGGCTCTTATTTGAGAGGTGTCAGCCCAGTTTAAACTCTAAAGCGACGAAAATTCTTCCGATTATTCACTAATGTTTCTTGTCCAATTCAAACAACAATGGTGAGTCTCTTCTGTGCAGGCGCAGAGCCTCCCTGTCGGCTCCATTCTCTTCTTTTAAAAATACATACATTTTATTTTTCCGGAAAATATTATTTTCCACATGAAAACTTCAGTACGCCTACCGGCCCATACTAGGCAGATCCTCCACAAACTAAAACAATGAATAATTCTTTATCATATTCTTCTAAGCATAGAATAGAAAATTTCACGAGGTAAGAGATTTTGAGGGTCGGTTTTATTGATGAAATAGTGAAGGAACATCGTTCAACATGACAAATATATTAAAGGAATGCCATTCCCATGCATTCCCATAGCATTACTCTACAATTTGGATCAAGAGCCCCTCACCATCATTCTGGCACCTACCTTAAGGACATTACCTACACCATTAGCCTATAACAGTATTTAACTGCTTTTAGAATACATGTTCAGTTTAACTATTTTTTCGTGACTGTTTGCATTTGTTTTTGAAAGGATTATAATATCTAGTTTGGGTAGCTTATTGAATTCTATCCTACCTCAGCTACACCATAGACCAAACAGCTGGCAAACTAATTATCTCAACTACTCTTGTACATGTCAGGTTCTTCTCCGGCCTACGATGATTCCCTGCTGCCTGTGAAGAAGTGTCTTGTTTGCTCCCCGTGGACTGAACCAAGATGCCCTCAATCGAGCAACTTTACCAGCACCTTAAGGAAGAATTGAGGGTAGCGAAGATGGAGATACGGCGATTGACTGAGGAAAACAAGAGGATTCGTAGTAGTCCTCCTGTTTCGAGTCCTCAGGTCTAGAAAGGAACGTGGACAGTGGCTGGGCAGCATGAGACGAAGTTGACGATCAAGAAGACGAATGGAAAGGTAGAGACGACGAAGAAGAAAGGTACTGCTGTGGAAACTGTTGTGGAAACATCCAATGCATTCTCGGTGCTACCCGACGAATGCAAGTCGACTACTGGGAACACCACTACAAACGGCACCAAGGAAGGTAAGAATATTGTTGTTGTTGGGGATAGCCAGGTTAGATATATGGATAGGGCTTTCTGCTTGAAGGACAGGAGTAGGAGACAGAGAGTTTGCTTTCCTGTGGCTGGGATGGAAGACTTTGTTAGCCGGCTTGACAACATCATGAACAGTAATGGGATCAATCCCATCATCTGCCTCAGTGCTGGAGGCAATGATGTAGGCAAGCGCAGAAGTGAGGACTTAGTTAGAAGGTTCAAGACAGCAATAGACCTAATTAGGAAGAAGGGGGTGCGCCCTGTTATATGTGGCATTTTGCTAAGAAGGGGTGTTGGAAATGAATGATTGTCCAGAGCAATTGGTATTAATTGCTGGCTGGATAAACACTGTAAGGATAATGCAGTACCTTTCATTGACAACTGGGACAACTTCTATGGCCAAAATGACATGTATGCCAGGGATGGGGTTCACTTATCCAGGGCAGGTGTGGGTTTTCTTGCTAGCTCAGTTGAGGGGGTTGTTAGGACTTTAAACTAGGATTAGTTAGAGGTATGGGTTTAGAGATGATAAAAAATGAGTATGGATATATTGACTTATGCTTTGATATTAAGAATCTTAATAGTAACTGTCATGGAGTAACCCTAGGTAATGATAATTTCAGAAATTGTGTAAAAACAAACATGAATAGGAAAAATGTGCGGAAGAAAAAACATATGATGGTATTTTATGCTAACAGTCGCTGTATAGCCCTTGTGGCTTAGCGCTTCTTTTTTGATTATAATAAATATGCTAACAGTCGAAGTGCAAGAAATAAGATTAATGAACTATGTTTGATTGCATATGCTGGGAACTTCAATGTCATTGCATTAACTGAAACGTGGTATGATTTAAAGAGTCGGGATATGATTGCTGAGTGTAATATTCAAGGGTTTAAGTTGTTCCATGTGGATAGATGTTGTGGGAAAGGGGGAGGAGTTGCATTATATGTTCGAGAAAAATATTAAATGTTGCATAAAAACAGGTATAAAAATAGATGGAACAGCAACAGAATCTGTTTGGGTAGAGTTTGTAGAAGGTCAAGAAAAGCTAATTCTAGGTGTAATATACCGACCTCCAGGCTTGGATCACGATAGAGGGAGACTTCTTTGGGACGAAATTGTTAGGGCTTCTAGACACAATTGTGATTGTAGGGGATTTTAACTTTAGTCAAATAGACTGGAATTCTTTGACCGGTAATCTGGAGTCCAGTGACTTTATGGAAACAGTTCAAGACTGTTTTCAGAAACAGAGCGTAACTGAGCCTACCAGGGGTAATAATTTGCTTGACCTAGTCTTGTCAAATAAGGAAACACTCGTAAATAATCTGGAGATCACTGAAGAGCTTGGCGCAAGTGATCACAAATCCATCACTTTCAGCATTAACTGGGAATACAAGAATAGCGATAATACGGTAAAAATCCCAGATTTTCGTTCTGCCGATTATAATGGACTTAGGGAACACCTGTCAAATCTCGATTGGGGTTATCCACCAAATTATTTTATTGACGATAATCATACTCATGAATATGAAGGGATCTGCTTTTATGATTGTTTTCTTAATAATGTACACAGTGCCCAGAGTATATACATTCCCCAGAGAGAAATTAGGTCTACTAATAATGATCCGAAATGGATTAACAGGAGGCTAAAGCATCTATTAGGGGAGAAAAGGGAATTTATAGGCGCATCAGCTTAAAAGAGAAGTAAAAAAAAAGGGATTAAAAAGGCTAAATTTTTTATTTTTATTTATTATCACACCGGCCGATTCCCACCAAGGCAGGGTGGCCCGAAAAAGAAAAACTTTCACCATCATTCACTCCATCACTGTCTTGCCAGAAGGGTGCTTTACACTACAGTTTTTAAACTGCAACATTAACACCCCTCCTTCAGAGTGCAGGCACTGTACTTCCCATCTCCAGAACTCAAGTCCGGCCTGCCGGTTTCCCTGAATCCCTTCATAAATGTTACTTTGCTCACACTCCAACAGCACGTCAAGTATTAAAAACCATTTGTCTCCATTCACTCCTATCAAACACGCTCACGCATGCCTGCTGGAAGTCCAAGCCCCTCGCACACAAAACCTCCTTTACCCCCTCCCTCCAACCCTTCCTAGGCCGACCCCTACCCCACCTTCCTTCCACTACAGACTGATACACTCTTGAAGTCATTCTGTTTCGCTCCATTCTCTCTACATGTCCGAACCACCTCAACAACCCTTCCTCAGCCCTCTGGACAACAGTTTTGGTAATCCCGCACCTCCTCCTAACTTCCAAACTACGAATTCTCTGCATTATATTCACACCACACATTGCCCTCAGACATGACATCTCCACTGCCTCCAGCCTTCTCCTCGCTGCAACATTCATCACCCACGCTTCACACCCATATAAGAGTGTTGGTAAAACTATACTCTCATACATTCCCCTCTTTGCCTCCAAGGACAAAGTTCTTTGTCTCCACAGACTCCTAAGTGCACCACTCACTCTTTTTCCCTCATCAATTCTATGATTCACCTCATCTTTCATAGACCCATCCGCTGACACGTCCACTCCCAAATATCTGAATACGTTCACCTCCTCCATACTCTCTCCCTCCAATCTGATATTCAATCTTTCATCACCTAATCTTTTTGTTATCCTCATAACCTTACTCTTTCCTGTATTCACCTTTAATTTTCTTCTTTTGCACACCCTACCAAATTCATCCACCAATCTCTGCAACTTCTCTTCAGAATCTCCCAAGAGCACAGTGTCATCAGCAAAGAGCAGCTGTGACAACTCCCACTTTGTGTGTGATTCTTTATCTTTTAACTCCACGCCTCTTGCCAAGACCCTCGCATTTACTTCTCTTACAACCCCATCTATAAATATATTAAACAACCATGGTGACATCACACATCCTTGTCTAAGGCCTACTTTTACTGGGAAAAAATTTCCCTCTTTCCTACATACTCTAACTTGAGCCTCACTATCCTCGTAAAAACTCTTCACTGCTTTCAGTAACCTACCTCCTACACCATACACTTGCAACATCTGCCACATTGCCCCCCTAAATGTGACTATGAAATTAGAGTTGCTAATGAATCAAAGACTAATCCAAAGGGGTTCTTTCAAGTGTATAGGACGAAGGTGAAGGAAAAAGTAGGACCTCTGAAAATTGGGAATGGACAGCTGACGGGTAACGAACTGGAAATGTGTTCCTTATTTAATGACTATTTTTTGTCAGTTTTTACACATGAAGATGTAAATGAGATTCCAGTAATTAACAATTATTTGGTTCCTGATGAATACAAATTAACTAATATTACTGTCACGAGGCACATGGTTATTAAACAATAGACAAACTGAAGCAAAATAAGTCCCCGGGACCCGATGAGTTGTTTTCCAGGGTACTTAAGGAATGCAAGATGGAGCTTAGTCAGCCATTAACGAGTGTGTTTAATGCGTCCATCCTTACCGGTGTTGTGCAAGAGTTGTGGAAGATAGCTAATGTGGTTCCTATATTCAAATCAGGGGATAAGTCCACTCCTTCAAATTACCTGACATCTATAGTGGGCAAGTTATTAGAATAAATTATAGCTGATATTATCAGAAGTCACCTTGAAGAGCATAACTTGATAAATGAATCTCAGCATGGATTCACGAGAGGTCGTTCCTGCCTGACAAATTTACTGACGTACTTCAATAGAACATTTGAGGCAGTTGACAGTGATAAAGAATATGATATTGTTTATTTGGATTTTAGTAAAGCCATCGATAGAGTACCTCACAAGAGACTCTTAAGAAAAGTGGCAGCTCATGGTATAGGAGGTAAAGTTCTAGCATGGACAGAGGCATGGCTTACCAATAGAAAGCAGAGAGTTACCATTCATGGAGTGAAATCTGAGTGGGGATTAGTCACTAGCGGCGTTCCACAAGGATCAGTTTTAGGCCGTCTCTTGTTCATAATTTACATTAATGACCATGATGAAGGGATTACGAGTGACATGAGTAAGTTTGCTGATGATACAAAGATAGGCCGCATAATTCACTCTGAGGAGGATAGCAATGAACTCCAGGAGGATTTGGACAAATTAATGTCTTGGTCTGAAAAATGGCAGATGAAGTTCAATGTGGATAAGTGTAAAGTACTAGCCCTTGGTAATGAAAATAACCCTCGAAGCTATAATCTAGGTGAAGTAGAGCTTGATCATACAGAATGTGAAAAAGGCTTGGGAGTAATGGTAAGCAGAAATCTAAAGCCAAGACAGCAGTGCCTTAGTGTGCGCAACAAGGCCAACAGATTACTTGGATTTATCTCAAGAAGTATAAGTAACAGAAGTCCAAAAGTTATTTTACAGCTTTATACATCACTAGTGAGGCCTCATTTAGATTATGCTGCTCAGTTTTGGTCCCCTTACTACAGGATGGATATAGAAGAATGACTAAAATTATTTACTGTGTAAGGAACCTTCCGTATGAAGATAGACTTAAAGCCTTAAATCTCCACTCTCTGGAGAGGCGTACAATGAGGGAAGATATCATTGATGTGTATAAGTGGATGACGGGCATGAACAAGGGAGATATTAATAAAGTACTGCAGGTGTCGAACCAGGTAAGAACCAGAAATAATGGATTTAAGTTGGATTTAAGAGGTCTTTGTGGCATTTATGGATATGGAAAAGGCGTATGACAGGGTGGATAGGGGGGCAATGTGGCAGATGTTGCAAGTGTATGGTGTAGGAGGTAGGTTACTGAAAGCAGTGAAGAGTTTTTACGAGGATAGTGAGGCTCAAGTTAGAGTATGTAGGAAAGAGGGAAATTTTTTCCCAGTAAAAGTAGGCCTTAGACAAGGATGTGTGATGTCACCGTGGTTGTTTAATATATTTATAGATGGGGTTGTAAGAGAAGTAAATGCGAGGGTCTTGGCAAGAGGCGTGGAGTTAAAAGATAAAGAATCACACACAAAGTGGGAGTTGTCACAGCTGCTCTTTGCTGATGACACTGTGCTCTTGGGACATTCTGAAGAGAAGTTGCAAAGATTGGTGGATGAATTTGGTAGGGTGTGCAAAAGAAGAAAATTAAAGGTGAATACAGGAAAGAGTAAGGTTATGAGGATAACAAAAAGATTAGGTGATGAAAGATTGAATATCAGATTGGAGGGAGAGAGTATGGAGGAGGTGAACGTATTCAGATATTTGGGAGTGGACGTGTCAGCGGATGGGTCTATGAAAGATGAGGTGAATCATAGAATTGATGAGGGGAAAAAAAAGAGTCAGTGGTGCACTTAGGAGTCTGTGGAGACAAAGAACTTTGTCCTTGGAGGCAAAGAGGGGAATGTATGAGAGTATAGTTTTACCAACGCTCTTATATGGGTGTGAAGCGTGGGTGATGAATGTTGCAGCGAGGAGAAGGCTGGAGGCAGTGGAGATGTCATGTCTGAGGGCAATGTGTGGTGTGAATATAATGCAGAGAATTCGTAGTTTGGAAGTTAGGAGGAGGTGCGGGATTACCAAAACTGTTGTCCACAGGGCTGAGGAAGGGTTGTTGAGGTTGTTCGGACATGTAGAGAGAATGGAGCGAAACAGAATGACTTCAAGAGTGTATCAGTCTGTAGTGGAAGGAAGGTGGGGTAGGGGTCGGCCTAGGATAGGTTGGAGGGAGGGGGTAAAGGAGGTTTTGTGTGCGAGGGGCTTGGACTTCCAGCAGGCATGCGTGAGCGTGTTTGATAGGAGTGAATGGAGACAAATGGTTTTTAATACTTGACGTGCTGTTGGAGTGTGAGCAAAGTAACATTTATGAAGGGATTCAGGGAAACCGGCAGGCCGGACTTGAGTCCTGGAGATGGGAAGTACAGTGCCTGCACTCTGAAGGAGGGGTGTTAATGTTGCAGTTTAAAAACTGTAGTGTAAAGCACCCTTCTGGCAAGACAGTGATGGAGTGAATGATGGTGAAAGTTTTTCTTTTTCGGGCCACCCTGCCTTGGTGGGAATCGGCCAGTGTGATAATAAAATAAAAAAATAAATTTAGATTTAGAAAGGACATAGGTAAGTACTGGTTTTCTAACAGAGTTGTAGATGCGTGGAACAGTCTTCCCAGTGGGGTGATAGAGGTTAGGACCTTGGGTAGCTTTAAGAAGAGACTGGACAAATACATGAGTAGGAGGGGCTGGGTTTGACTGGTGTCATTGGGTACGGGAGTTATTTCTTGGGAAGCTTAAGGTAGAGGTCGTTTTGATAAGGACCTGCCTCGCATGGGCCAGTAGGCCTTCTGCAGTGTTCCTCCATTCTTATGTTCTTATGTAACACAGCAATTAGGTGACCTAACACCATCACCTGATATTCGCCAGTGACATGAATACGAATTGTGTATGCTGTTGTTTCTCTGTCTCATGTATCACTTAAAGTGACCAACGTCCTAAAACCGAAACAAATCCAATAAAGATATGCAAAGTAAAAGCACTAATGTTTTATGAGCAACATTCTCAGAACTTACAAACAAATTTGACTCAGGTGTAAGCTCATGAATTTGTTTCTGGGTGCAAAATAAATGTTTATGTACTTAACACTGCTACAGGTATTTGTACTCTTTTTGTTTTTAATGTAATTAAGATTTTAACAGTAACTTGAAAGGTTAACTGGACCTGGTGGTGATCAACTACGCTTATCTCAAGTGTGTGATAACAGCAGCTCTCAAGTGAAGTTGACGCACCATTATCTTGTTTCATACTATGGAACAATGCTCTTCTCCAGACTGAGGGACTGACCACCTCAAAACTTTAAGGGTGATGGACTGATAACATCGTCTTCAAGTATCTTCTGTTTCTATCAACTTTTCTGTACTCGTGTGTGATGAATGGTTTGAAAAACCGACAAGTTGAAGATTGAGACACTTATGCAGCATATGGAAATCTTTATTCAGGAAACGTTTCGCCACACAGTAGCTTCATCAGTCCAATACAAAGAGGAAGGCGTAAGGAGAGGAGGAGAATGAGGTAATCAGTCCCTCAACCTGGAGTCGATGTGTTCAGTCCATCAAGATTGATGGACTGAACACATCGACTCCAGGTTGAGGGACTGATTACCTCATTCTCCTCCTCTCCTTACGCCTTCCTCTTTGTATTGGACTGATGAAGCCACTGTGTGGCGAAACGTTTCCTGAATAAAGATTTCCATATGCTGCATAAGTGTCTCAATCTTTTCTGTACTCGACTGAAGAAGCCTACTGTGTAGGCGAAACGTTTCATAATAAAGATACCTAACAGTTGCATATGTGTCTCACCTAACAACCTGTCGGTATTTTATACCATTTTAATGTTCAATGTTCTGAGTGAACATCGCATACGATATTTTTCAGAATGATTACTTAAGAGGACTGATGTTGTCAGCTGTTCATTTCTGACCGACTTCACATCATGACAAAGAGTGTCACGTAACGAAGAAAATCTCATAGCCGGGCAAACAACCTGCATCAGAGACCAGTACTTGAGACGACACCACGCCTTCTCATCATGACCAAGATAAATCATGTTACCACGTATCATTATTTTGGTCTTATTACATTTGTTTAGTGAAAAATTATATTTAACATCTGTAAAAAAAAATATTTATATATTTTTTTTATTTTTTATTATTATCACACTGGCCGATTCCCGCCAAGGCAGGGTGGCGTGAAAAAGAATAACTTTCACCATCATTCACTCCATCACTGTCTTGCCAGAAGGGTGCTTTACACTACAGTTTTTAAACTGCAACATTAACAACTCTCCTTCAGAGTGCAGGCACTGTACTTCCCATCTCCAGGACTCAAGTCCGGCCTGCCGGTTTCCCTGAATCCCTTCATAAATGTTACTTTGCTCACACTCCAACAGCACGTCAAGTTGTTGAATTAGACACATGTGCAACTCTTGGGTATCTTTATTGAG